>NC_035435.2:159737131-160037131 GCF_002127325.2 Helianthus annuus | reverse complement strand
GTGGGTTTTCTTAGAAATCTATATAATAGACACAAAAGGGAATAATTTTGATATAAAACATACTTCAATCAATACCGGGATTAAGAAAAAAAATCGATAAGCTAGAAATGTAAATAAATAAATTTTTGGATGTTTAAAATTTAACATAAATAAATTTCAAATAAGCAAGTTACATCAATAACGCAGGTAAGCGAGCAACAAGCTGCGCCGCTACCCCTTTCTGAATAGCAAACCCTAGCCTATTAAAGACAAACCCCTGCCCCCCTGTTGATGAGCAACTGCTGTGGGCAACCTTTTGGACCCTAGTCAACAAACGGATAGCTTCTGGAGCTAGGGAGCCAAAGGTGTCGAAGGCGAAGGGGACAAATGCATGTTGGTTATCAGCACAGGCTTTAGCGTGTTTATCCACCTTTTTTGATTCCGCTTTCCTTATAGCTTGTCCTGCTACAAACCCGCTTTCCCTTAAACCAGCTAAGGGGGAGACTCCTGTGAGATCCACACAAGCATGTTTCCCTCCCGCCCAGCCAAAGACGAGCAGATCTGCTGGTCTCAATGTAGATCTCCCTTCCATGGGATCTGTAAGGAAATTCACAGGGGCCTCCTTCTTGGCAGAAATCCCCGCTCTCCTCAAGATGTCCCCTAAAACATCCCTCACCCAGTCATGCCGATATTTGAACCCAGGGAGCTCCTTACAATGAACAGCATGCTCCCCGTATTTATCCATGCAGGCTTTATGGCAGATTGGGCAGGTTTCGTCTTCTGGATACATAGGGATCATCAGCCGGTATTTGAGGATAGCCCTATACTCAACAGCCGACATGCATTGCCCCAGCCCCTCGATCGGGATAACAGTCAAAAAGTCTTGCGCATGGGGGCCTTTCAAGCACTCAATCACCGCCTTCTGGCGGGGAGACAAATCAAATGCTTCTCCCAGACTCCGAGCGATTTTGTCAAATAGGGCATTCGCCAAAGTTTTTTGTGGCTTTGAGGGGGCGGTGTCCATATTAGAGAAACCGCCAATATCAAAGTCTGGAAGAGAGACACTTAAGTACTCAAGGGCTTGTTGGTAGTCTACGTCAAGCTTAACAACCCCACTGTTCCGAAGGATATGGTCTTGCAATACACACGACTGAGCTCTAGACGCCACAAAAGCATAAACTCCAACATCCCGAGCTGAGAGGAGGCCCAAACCACCCAGACGCATCGGCAAAGATGCTAACCGCCACTGAAGGTCACCAAAGTAGGACCCCCCACAAACAACAATGTCTTCGATAGCCTCTCGAAGACCATCGTCAAAACAGGTTACCGCATTTGCCATCAAGTGGGGTTGGCAGGTCCGCAGCCCAAACAGTAACTTAGCTACCCCCATACATGACCTTAAAAGAAGAAGCTCGCACTGGGGGTCCTGAAGGCAGGGCAAGAGTCTCATAAGGTCAACCGCTGTCAATGCCCGCCGCCCTGCTAATTCCCCGATAAAAACAGAATCTCGGCTAACCGCCCCCCCAAGGAGCTTAACCCCCCTCTCAGGTCTACCTATCCCTCTCGGGAAAAGGTCGTCTTGAACCTTGAGACCGTCACACGATGGCCAGTACACTTCCGTTTTCTTAATATTGAGATGGAGCCCTAGGGATGGTCCCTCCGTGTTGATGATGTCCAAGGCTTTAGCAACTTCCACTGCATTACCTATAATCGTTCCATCATCCAAATACCAAGCATGAAAGGGGAGGTTACAGTGCTCCTGGACACGGAGAACAAGGGGGTGTAAGGCTAGGGCAAAGAGAAGGGGCCCCAAGGGATCACCTTGTTGCACTCCAGTGGTAGCCCCAAAACACTCAGTGCCAACATATAACCTAGCGGGTTGGGCGTACAGAAACTGGACCCACCGATAGATAGATGGGCAATGCTGGTGGACCTGTTGGAGGAACGCTGAGCGGTCAACCATGTTGAAAGCATTGGTGAAATCTACCGTAAGCAAGGCCATGGACCCATCCTCATGAAAAGAGCTCAGGAACCTGTTCGCACTATGAAGCACCGCCTCCGCCCCATTTGGTGTACCAACCCCGAATTGAAAATCCCCCAAATACTGGGCCATTTCCTTCACAACCTTCTTCATAGCCACCTTAGAGACCAACCTACGCCAGATGCCCCCCACGGCGATAGGCCTAATACCATTATCAGGTTTCAATAAGGGGGTGAGGGGGGCTGAGGCCACAAACTCGGCCAACACCTTCGGGCAAAGCCCCTCAAGCCATAGGTTGACGACTCCAGTAATAGCTGTGAGCAGACCCGAGGAACTTACTGAACCCTCACAACCAATAGCGTCCAACAAGTGTTGGGCCCGCATCCCATCTCTGCCACAAGATGTCCCTCTAGGGAAGGATTGGATACATTTAAGCACACAATCCTCTGCTGCAATAATAGTGGGTTGGACAATAGGGTTGGAAGGCAGTGATGGGGGTGGCACCACAGGATGTTTATCAATAAGAGCTTTCATGGTCGATTCTCCAAAGGGGGCAACCCCACTGGAACATAAAACTTTGACTGCTGCTGTAAAATGCCCGTCTCTGACCTTCCGCAGGCATTGCTTGATATTGGGGTCCTTTTTATTGTCTTCGCCCCTTCCGGAATCCCTCCCAGGAACCCCAGCGTCCCCCTCACTATTCAGGAGAGAAGAGACCAGATCTGTGAAACCAGACTCATCTTTCCACAATGCAAGCGCCTGCAAGATGCTGCTGCACTGCAAGGATTTTCTATTTCCTGATCTCCGCTCTTGCCTGGAAGAAGGCCTGACAACCCTCAGTGTACAACACGGCAACAAAAGCAACTGAACCCAGTTTTCAACCGAGCTTGGAGCCGCCACCACTTTACGTAGGGCACCCGTTAAAACCTGAGCGAACGCTAGTCGACAACTGGGGGGGATGCATTTAACAGTTTGAAAACGGAGGGAAAAAACACGCTCAAGAAGGGCAACATTGGTTATCACCCCTTCCGAGGAGAGTGTAAAAGTGTCGGCTACCACTTGACATGGCTTCCTAATCCCAACAATGAAATCGCCCACGTCCCCCGAGATTGGAGCAAAAGACACCATATCATCACCATGCTTGCACCCCCTACTAAGGGCATGCATAACCATGCACTCCCCACATAACCATTTGCCTCCTGCCCTTAGGACTTCCCCCACATCTAGAAAAAGGTCCAAATCCTTAGTTATAGCCTCTTTCACATAAATCTTCCTGTTTTCAGTCTTAAGGTGGGTGCTTTGCATGTGTTCAAGAAGGCGAAAAAACCCACTAGACCCCGGTTTACCATCCTTGCATTCGTGGAAATGCTTAAGGGGGCAAACCCTTAACCCACTATCACACGCTGACGCCAGTCCAACAGTCTTGACGTTTCTACCTTTACGTGCGGGGGCCATGCACAGAGTCAAACTCAAACAAAAAAAGACACAATAAACGGCCAACTCGAGGGGAGTTAGGGGTAAAAGAAAAACAAACACAGCGAGCAAAAGAAAAGACCCTTTATAAGACGGGGAAGGGTAGCAACCCCAAGTTGCCCACCCTCAAAAACGCCCCATGTCCAAACGCGTCACCCCATAACAAAATCAAAAAAATATAAAACCTATTTATTATTATTATCTCCGCTACCGTTTTTTCTTTTTTTCTTCTTTTTTTTTTTTAATCAATAACAAGTGAAGCTAACCCTATTTGTTGAAAACAAAATTTATTTTGAAATGCTGGTAACCCTAATTCTCATATACAGCCGCCAACCACAAGTCATCTCTTAATCAAACCCTAAAAAACTTTTTCCACAGCCGTCACCCACATAACACTCTCTCTGTTCTTCTTACTAATACCAACACTAAAAACAAACTTAAAACCAGTTTTGGAGGAGTGCTGATGAAACTTGGCTGGAATAATTTCGCCAGAATAACGACCCCGGAAAAAAGGTAACTTACCAGCGTATTAGTCAAATACGCCGGCAACTTGAACTCTCGTTCAAGATTTAAACAAGCCGGAAAAATTAAACTTGCCGGAAAAATGAAAATTTGCTGGAAAAATGAAAAAGGAATAAAAAACAGTGGAAGATTGAGAGGTGTAAATGGAAATTTGCTGGAAAAATGAAAAAAAACAGTGGAAGATTGAGAGGTGAAAATGAAATTTTGCTGGAAAAATGAAAGGTAGACGAAAAAATTGATGGAGAAGATGATTCTGGTGTGTGTGTGAGAATTACCTAAACAAAAGATAATTGTATTGCCTTCCTCAGACGGTTGTGGTGGAATGGATTATCTCTTCTTTCTTGTTCACAGCAGAAAACAAAAGAGAGTATACACACAATGAACAAAAGAGAGTATGAAGAAAAAAAAAAAAAAATCCTAATTTACTCTTAAAATTGCCATTTTCTTTCTCTTGTAAAAAAAAACGTGCACATAGTTAAGCCCTAACAATTACTATGAGAAGCAACTTGAATTGACTAGGGTGGCAAGTTGCTAATATTGTATATGCAAATTTCACATTGTCCGTTGACCTGTCAAATTGGACCAAAACCAACTTCAACCCATCTTCAATCCGTGAAAAGCTTATAATCTCTAAATGTTAATTTGCATCTAATCACAAGTAGGCTTCCAAGTGGAGTTTTAAAAAGTGGAGTTTTAAAATCTGAAAGTACTAAATTATCTGATTATATATATATATATAGGGGATCGCTAAAATGAAAACCACCTCTAGTTATAAGAACCATGGGAACCACTTTCTAGCCTTTAGATCAAAAAGATGGATAGATGAGATTAAAAGTAACAAAAATTAATATTAAATGGTTTTTGTCTTATTATGTCTTTAACATTATAATCCAAAAGGGTAATTTGGTAAAATAACTCTATTTTTTCTTTTTGTCTTTATTGTTTTTTATTAGTTTTTTTGTATTATTATATTACTTTTTACTAGGTTAGAACCCCGTGTATTACACGGGTCGAATAAATATAATTTTATATATTAAATAATAAAAAGTTATATCTTTATTAACCCCGTATATTGTATGGGTTAAATAAATGTAATTTTATATATCAAATAATAAAAAATAGTTATATCTTTAAAAACCATATGTATTACACAGATTAAATAAATGTAATTTTGTATACTATATACTAAAATGTCGTATCTTTAAAAAACCCGTGTATAATCGGGTTGAATAAATTTACCAAATAATAAAAATATTACATCCTTAAAAACTTCGTATGTTACACATGTTGAATAGATCTAAAAAAGAGTTATATCTTTAAAAATCATGTGTATTACACATATTAAATAAATGTAATTTTGTATATTAAATACTAAAAACGTCGTATCTTTAAAAACCCCGTGTATAGTCAGTCGGGTTGAAAAATCCACCAAATAATAAAAAAATTGTATTCTTAAAAACCCCGTGTATTACACGTGTTGAATAAATCTAATCTTACATAGCAAATGATAAAAAGTTATATCTTTAAAAACTTTGTGTATTACACGTGTTATATAAATGTAACTTTGTACAGTAAATAATAAAAAAAATATTTTTAAAAACCTCGCATTTTTACACGAGTTGAATAAATATAATTTTGTATACCAATCAATAAAAAAGTTATATTTTTAATAAATTAGGATAACATTTAATATTAATTTATTATTTATATATTTATTATAAGATAAGTAGGAAAGAGAGGTATTTGTTTTAAAAATATATTAAATTAACAATTTATATTTGAGGATACTATTTTATGAAAGTATGATAAGATTTAATATAAATTTGTTATTTATTTATTTAGTTAATATAAGATAAGTATAGATTTGAGGATAGCTTCTATGAATGACACGTGTCCAAAACTTGGTTTCTTTTATTATAGTAGATAGATTTTTTAAACATAACTTTTTTTATTAAAAACATCTTAAAATTCAGATTTTTTTAAAGGTTTTTTTATACTTTTTACAATTCAAGTTTTACGTTAAACTTTTTAAGTTTTACGTTTTTTTGACGCGCCGTTTTTACGCTGAGTTTTTTCAAGCGTCGTTATTTTTTACGCGCCAATTTTTTAACGCCGTTGTTTTACGCGCCGTTTTTTAACGCCGTTTTTTCAACGCCCCGTTTTTACGCGCCAACTTTTTAACGCCGTTTTTTACGCGCCAATTTTTAGTTTTACGTTAAACTTTTTATGTTTTTAAATTTTACGTTTTATGTAAAACTTTTTACGTTTTAAGTTTTACGTTAAACTTTTTACGTTTTACGTTTTACGTAAAAGTTTACGGTTGAACTTTTTTTTCACAAAAACTTTTTTACACGAAAACTTGTTTACGCAAAGACGAACGCACCCAAAAATCGCAAAGTCGGTAGGTGTCTCGGATGGATTTTTATCGTCATCGACGGGGGAAAAGAATATAAAAAACCAACAACAACAAAAAAACAAAAGTGTATCTCGAAAAAAAAAGGGTTTGGCTCAGATTTTTTCCGATAGTTAAAAGGCTGCAAAGTGGGGTTGCGGGTTCAAAGACCTACTCTCCACCATCGTTGCCGCGCCATTGTCATCAAAAATCTAGTTTTTTTTTTTGCATCATCGCCACCCCCAAAAACCCACAGTTAAAAAACTCAATATCAACAGACAATTGATTCCCCACCTGCAACAAACCACACTTCAAAATCAAGTGGTATGAAACCCCATCACAGATTCAAAATCAAAAAAGAGTTAATTACTGTTTTCGTCCCTGTGGTTTGTCAAAAATCACTATTTCAGTCCATTAGTTTAAAATTTGCGATTTCAGTCCCTGTGGTTTCACTTTTGTAACCATTTCAGTCCACCTCGTAACCATTTCAGTCCCTGTACTAACAAAATAAATTGATTAAAATTGTTACGAAAATGAAACCACAGGGACTGAAATGGTTACGAAAGTGAAACCATAGGGACTAAAATCGCAAATTTTAAACTAATGGACTGAAATAGTGATTTTTGACAAACCACCGGGACGAAAACAGTAATTAACTCATCAAAAAAATTATACATGATTCAAAATAAAAAATTCAAGAAACCATACTTCAAATCGACCTGCAACAAGTGGTATGAAACCCCACCTGCAACAAACCAAAAATTCAAGAAACCATAATTCAAAAGCAAAAGTGGTATGAAACCCCACCTGCAACAAACCATATTTCAATCGCACAATCGACCACCCCCCTTCACCCACCCCCTCACCATCGTTCACCGCCAACCCCGTTCATACCGCCGCCGCTTACGAAGCAACCACCTCCGCCACTGAAACCCCAAGTCGCACAATCGGCCACCACTACAACCCCCCCCCCCCCATTTTCTTTCTCCTGCCCTAAACCCTGCCGCCACACCCTACCGTACACCACTGCCGCCGCACCAGTTCAGATCTGAGCAAAACCCCCCCTAAAGGTTGACGGTGAAACGATGAGAGAGAGAGAGAGTAGAGAAAGGGGTGAGGAAGAGGGGGTAGCCGGGTGGTGGTGAAGCAAAATAGAGAGAGTTTACCGGAGATGTTGTTAGCCCCGCCGGAGTTGTGGCCGGAGAAGGAAGGAGTACAGGGGGCGGAGGAGGTGGTGAACGGAGAGAGGGGTCGCAGAAGAGAGAGAAAGAGAGAGAGATTCGTAGTGGGAGTGTGGCGGAGGCTGGTACAATCACCGGCGGTGGCGGTGGCGGTCAGTCGGGGTGGGTATGGTCATCATCATTATCGACGGCTGGTGGGGGTGGCCGGCGATTACTGTAGAGACGGAGGGGGGAAGTGTTTGGCTGATGGTTGTCACCGGAAACACCATCATCATCGGACAAACCACCGATTTTAAACCAGATCTTGAAAATGGAGATGAGAAATGAGAGAGTAAATGTGAGAGATGACCAAATTAAATAAGAGAGGAGAGAGTAAATGTCAGTCACATTAAATAGAGAGAGAGAGAGAGAGAGAGAGAGTAGATTAGACATTTAAGAGTAAATGACCAAATTACCCCTTTTCCTGATTGGTTGAGAGTGGTTCTCGCGGTTCTTACAACTGGAGGTGGTTTCTATTTTAGCGGCTCTCTCTCTCTCTATATATATATATGGGAATGTTCAAATGAAAACCACTAGTTATTGTGAAAACTCAAAAACTAACTAAAAAAGCCAAAAAAACATACAAATTTTTTTTTGATATAAAACATACTTCAATCAATACAGGGATTGAGAAAAAAAATCAATAAGCTAGAAACTGATTAATAATGTAAATAAATGAATTTTTGGATGTTTAAAATTGAACTTAATAAACAAGTTTTTTAACGTCCTAATACGTTATGAGATTATGAGAAGCAACTTGAATTGACTAGGGTGGCAAGTTGCTAATATTGTATATGTAACACATTGTCCGTTGACCTGTCAAATTGGACCAAAACCAACTTCAACCCATCTTCAATCCGTGCAAAGCTTATCATCTCTAAATGTTAATTTGCATCTAATCACAAGTAGGCTTCCAAGTGGAGTTTAAAAATCTGATTATGTACATATATATAACTGAATACCAATGAAACCTTTAATTACGCTTGATATTGGATGGAATCTTTCGTTCTCACTGACAAGTAGTCGTTAATATTTAATAAGTAAAGTTACACAATTAAGAGAATCTTCTTAATTAACACATAACATATTGTTACTAGTAATGTTTGATAATTGCCCATGGATCAACTCGTCGATAAATCTTCTATACTATATAATAAAAGAAACCATTTGTGGAACACTTGTCATCATATTAAGCGATTTCTTATGGATAATTATTATTTTAATTTAATCACTTCTAATTAATTATAGATAATCATCCTAATAAATATTGTTTAGTTTAATATCTTATAGATAATTATTCCATATATAAGTTTGCAAGTGTTTTGTGCATCATCAGTTGTACTTTGTGTTTTGGGAGTTTTTCAAAAAAAAAAACTTGATTTTTTAGTTTTAACCCAAGATTTTTACCTTTTTTTCAATTTTAACCCTACATAATTTATTTTTTTAACTTTAACCCAAAACTTTTCATTATTTGCAATTTAACTTCACAACCTTTGTCACTTATACTTTTTATCTTTCGCAAATTTTCGTTTTACGTATAGGTCTAATTTTTTCGAGTTAATATGACGCAACGTGCATCTGTGGTTCAATGTTTTTACCTCATTTTTCCATGTTTGACAGGTTTGTCGCAACACGCATATCCTAGGTCGAGTCAGTGTTGGTGGTCGATGACGGTTGTGTGACATTAGTACTATTTGACACCGTTTTACGCCCTGCCGCAACGCGGGGTGTGCTTTAGGGGGTTTTCAAAGAAAAATGGTTATGCATATGGTCGTCGTAACGTTGGCTTTGGGGGTTTTCTAAAAAAAATTGATTTTTTTTTTAACTTTTCACCTAAAAGTATTTAATAAATTACTTTTAACCCAAAACTATTTGTTTTTTTACTTTTAACCCAAAACTTTATATCTTTTGCAATCTATCCTCATAACTTTTTATTTTCAACTTTGATCCTTTATAGTTTTCATTTTCCGCAAATTTTTCGCTTTATGCTTGGTTCTAAATTTTGTGACGTAACACTTCGCAACGTGCGTATTTGGTTTAACATTTCGTTCTAAATTTTGCGAGTTAACACGACGTAGCATGCGTGTGTGGGTGAACGTTTTTACATCGTCTATTTTTTCCCGTTTGACAGGTTTAACATAACGTGCTGGTCCTAGATTGACTTAATTATAACTAAAGTATCCCCGCCGCATTGCGGCGGGTCGCAATCCTAGTTATTATTTATTTTAGAGTAATTACCAAAATCGTCCCTAAGGTTTGGGTATGTTTGTCAATTTCATCCAAAACAATTTTTTTATACCATATAGTCCTTCACTTTTGAGATTTTTTTGCCATTTTCATCCATATGTCTACTTTTTTGCCAAAATCGTCCATAAGATTTGAGATTTTTTTACATTTTCATCCAAATATTTCATAGAAAAAACAAAGCAAATTAGATGTTTGAATACAAATGGCAAAAAGAAAATACAGTGGTCAACATATTAGTCAAGAAATAAATAAGCAACCATTTAAGTGATAAAATATAAATTATATTTAAAAAAACCCGTAACAAATCTAATTTTACATATAAAGTAATATTAATATTATAAATGCGAAGTATACATTAAATTTAAACTAAATAATAATTATCTACAGTTAAGTAGAAAAGATCAAAAAAATATTTAGTAGAAGAGTTATCTATAATTAATTAGAAGAGATTAAATTAAAAAGTAAATTGCCACAATCGTCCCTGTGGTTTGGGTATGTTTGTCATTTTCATTGAAAACAACTTTTTTGTACCATATAGTCATTCACTTTCACCATATCTATCGCGTACCGAGTATATCCATTAGTTTTTGTTAATACAATTTTCTTATTGTTTGGTATATAAAATCATATTTATTCAAGCCGTGTATTACACGAGGGTTTTTTAAGATATAACTTTTTTATTATTTGGTAAACAATATTACATTTATTCAACCCGTGTAATACACGTGGTTTTAAAGATATAACTTTTTTTAATATTTGGTATATAAAATTACATTTTTTCAACCTGTACAATATGGTTTTTATTGATATAACTTTTTATTATTTAATATATAAAATTACATTTGTTTAACCCGTGCAAAAAAGGAGGTTTTTAAACATATATTATTTTATTATTTAGTATATAAAATTCATTTATTCAACCCGTGTAATGCACGGAGTTATATCCTAGTAATATAATAATTAAAACTCATTAACTATAGTGTATTATTTGTTAGTAGTTTATTGAAGTATAACAAATATAACTAAAAAACTATTTAAATCATAACTCTAGATGAAGATAAATAAATTATATATGCATGATAATTTGCAACACATATATAATATATTAGATCTTGAATAATATAAATAATAAATATTTATATCTATATCAACAACGTTAACTTCAATTTTTTTTAAAGGGTTAATTAGCTAAAAGGATCAATAACTGTACATTTAAGTATTAAAAAATGCGGTTTACAAGAACGTAAGTTGAGTTTCATTGTGGATCTTGGGATATGACGTGCTCGTAAATTAGTTAAATGAAGCCGGGGAACAAGGTTGCAAGTGGGGTTTTGGTGTGGATTATAGGACATGGCTTAGGTTAATTTGTGTTCCAGTTGTTACTTAAGTTAAAAGTTGAGAGTCACATATTACAATGTTTGATCAAATAATGAAAGTTGTAATTATTTAAATCGAATATTTTTATTATTATTTATTTAATCTAACATACCGATTCCTTTTTTTCCTTAAAGAGCCCATTATTATTTTTTTTATTATATTTTGGAGTAAGTGTTGTTTTTGTCCCCATATGATTTAATCATTTTTGCTATTTCTATCCAAGTTGTTATATCTTGTTATTTTGACATTATATTTTCTATTTTGTTGTTATTTCAGTGAAGTTATCCAACTTTTGTGTTTACACCCTATGTGCACCCAATGTGAGGGAAGTTTCGTCTTTTAACCTTCAACACTTAAGTTTAAAACCCAATTAAAAAATTTTGTTGTTTCGATGAAACTCTGGTTTATTGTTTGAATGAAGCGTTTGGTCCACACATATAGTATGGTGAGTTCTCTTTCTTAAAAAGAATTGTTGGTCCTTAGTTTTGAATAGAGTGGGGAAAGACTTTTATCTCATTTCTCTTTGTTTTGATTATAGTTGAAAATTATGGTATTTTTTTCGCTTAGGTTCTACTATGAAGGGCAATTTATGAAGTTCCCAAGGAGGATTTATGTCAATGGCAACGTTAACTATACATGTTGATATGGTAAGATTCTGATTAAAAATTTAGGGTTGAAGGTTAAAAGGCTAAGAGTATTTTCATCCAATTCATCAAATTATACATACATTCCACTAAAAAACAACTCATATATCAATATATTTTCACTAAAAACAAATACTTTTTCTCTCTCCTTTTCAATTAAATAATATTATCCTTACATTTTTCTCTCTTCTTCACTCACAACCACTTTCAATATATAGTAAAAAAATTATACTGGATGAACAGTGTCCCCCCAAATATACAGATGAACAGTAACATTTTCTTTCTCCTCCACTCACAACCATTTTTTATACCCTTTATAATATAAAAACTACCCCTCACATATTATATATATATATATATATGGAACCCATTAAGTGTAACCGCTTTCTAAATCGATATCCACCGTTAGATTATGCTGAGATGAAATCTCAGCCCTTTAAACTCTTAAAAATAACCGCTATGATGGCGGTTCAAGGCGGTTTCTTACGGTTTCCTTACCAGGTGGTTAGCTCCACCTTTTTCGACCCATGTTCTCGAGTATTCATGTTTCCTACAAAACTGTAAATCACGCTCCTACAAATATGGGTAGTGGGTTCAATTCAGTTGCTGATTGGTCTTATAAAATGTAAATGTATACATCCAAAAATTCACACCTACAATTGAAGCAGAGTTGAGGAAGCATTCGATCAGTGATTGAACTGATGGATCAAATTGTGCACGGGTTTTCTCACACATTGAAAACCCTAAATTGCCGACTTATATGTTCTCCGTCAAGCCTCATCCACTGGTTGTTCAGTCCCCCGTTTGTTGTAAGACCCTAATACGTATTTGACTAAAAGTCGCAGCGGAAGTTCAAGCCATAAACTTTCTTTCATTATAAACACCTTAACTTATTTAAAAATTAACTTTAACATAACTCTTTCACATAAATCCATCAATCGACTTATTTACTAAGTAAAAACATAGCTTATGTTTACTACATTATATACATCAACGTTCCCGTACAATCTCACTAGTGACTCGATCCTCGATCTCTGTTCCTTGATGATCCTCATGACTCGTACTACCTGCGCTCACCACATTAAATTCATAACATTAGTACGCATTATAAACATACAAGATTTATTCACGTTTACTTTTGTTCCGTTAATTCTTTACATCCCAGCTTTCCATCTGATCGTACATTCCGTGGTGAGACTTTCTCATTTTACCTGCGTTACACTTCGTTCACAAGGCACATTATTATTATTATCGTCAATACTCAATTTCATTGAATACATGCGTATATACTTTCATACATACTTACATATGTGCATCCGTTCACACATAACTACTTACAAACCCTCGTACCTACATTCATACGTACGTTCCTACATACGTGCATACCTACATACATACATGCATACATGTCTACATACATACCTATTACATGCCTTCTCACAACCCTACATACGTGCACACACTTTCGTACATACTCACTTGGATATATATATACACATACACATACTACCTACATACACACCTACATACATACATACATACATTCATTCATACATACCACTTATATTCACACATACATACATACATACATACCTTCATACGTATCTACTTAAGGAAATTCTTAATTTAGGATCCCACCTTTGGGTACCATATTACTACATATTCTTTAGGATCCCACCTTTGGGTACCATATTACTACATATACTTTAGGATCCCACCTTTGGGCACCATATTACTACATATTCTTTAGGATCCCACCTTTGGGTACCATATTACTACATATACTTTAGGATCCCACCTTTGGGCCCCCTACCCGCCGGCGACGCCCTCTAGTTTTTGCAGTTTTCTGCAGGTTCGTTTCGTCGTCCGTACGCACTAAAACGCACGTAACTTTTGAACCGTTTACCCGTTTGACCTCCCGTTTCTTCCTACATGCTTGTAAATTCACATTCTATCATATGAACATAAAATCTTACCTCCGGATTACGGAAATCCTTAACTTACATACATTCGACTTAACTATTATCTAACTATTTGACCCGTTAAGGGTATTCGCGCATTAATTGGTCTACGACTGACCAAACCATCATCCCCACTTCCATACCTGTCCAAAACATTACTCTAATCGAATAACTTGCTTCTAAACCACTTTTAAGTTCGTTTACCCCAAAATACCCATCATGGGCATTTTGGTCAACATTAAACCCATCATTTACGACGAAAGACTTTAACACATATTTGACCTCAAACATCATATTTAATTCATTACAACACTTTATTACTTACTTGTACTACGAAGTGATTACGGAAATCACTTACCTCGTGCATCCATGTTCGTAACCGCTTCCTTGCCCCATTTCGACCCGTTAGCCTTTCATGCTTGGTCCATGCTAGTGTGGTTCCTATCCTTTCATGTCGTCATGCCATAATAATGTTAGTACTCATGCTTATTCATATTAATACACATTTTCCAGCTCTTATCTACATTGACTTTCACTAACACGCATACAACATAAATTGTCAACCACATTGTTCAGTTAGACAACCTAACGTAATTCATAACATCATCCTTTACTAGCATGGTCATATATTATATATTTAGTACACATTCACTTCTTGATTGAAATTAAGTGTTTAATAAAAACACATGGGGAGCATCGCCCGTTCAAGCACAATGTACAAGCTTCTAATGCATAGTCTTGACCAACACATACATTCAACCCGAATTCTTGTATGAGTTCCATCTAAGGCACATTCCTCAAGTTAGTATACTACTAATTACATCATTATCATGTTTCATTCATATATGTCAAGCCATTTCATACAATCTCACATCCTAACTTCACCTAGACATTTCATCAAACACTTGGCGTGCGTACAAGTTTCTAAACATGATGTACAAGTAACCTTCATTCTTTTCTTTCTAATTCTTGTTTTCAATCATCCAAACTACCAATAACAATTCAATCTCATACCATATTCAATATAACTAACAATTTGGTCACATGCAACATATCATATCAAGAATTAAACAAAGATTGGACATGGGTGACATACCCATGTCGCCATTTCTACTAACCCAAGTGGGTTTCATCTCCAAATCTCAATTAACATCAAATCTTGCATAATTCACATTCCAATGATAATTCTAACATATGTTCATGCTTAATTTCATCCCAATTCATGGATTAAGACCTAACCCATTTCGTACAAGATCACCAATCTTAGTTTTTGAGACATACCTTTTGATCCTCTTGTGATGGTGAGCATTAATTCGTGTTTATTCATGATTTTGAGCTTGGGTTCAACCTTCAATTTGGACTTCTTTAAGAACTAGGGTTTGCACCCCTTTGTTCTTCTCCAGAGCATTCCACGCACACACACATGATGTATGTGTGTTGTGTGTTGTGATTTTATTTAATAAAACATAACTTTCCCCCTTGTTCATATATGGTCCCTCAAGTTTGTTCACTTGTTTGCTTTGCTAAACTTTTGACTAGGTATAATAACCTAGTTACTACATTCTATATTATTAAACATGGGGTCTCATTAGCAAATTTAGTAATTCGAGTTTTTGGAGCGTTACTTAACTAGGTTAAATAACCTAGTCGTTTATTTCATGCTAAGTCATATAAGAACACATGGCAATTATAAACATTCGGGTTTTGGGATGTTACAAGTCTACCCCCCTTAAAGAAGGTTTCGTCCCCGAAACCTTTCTCATTCAAACTAGACCAATTTTACTCTTACCCCTTTCAGGTTGTTCATTCACAATACTTACTACCACCTAAACGCTTTCGGGATCTTGACAAGGTGTTATTCATGCATGAACGTAATTGAACACATCGTTCCTATGCCCTCATATTACGTAAATTGCTTTCATAATTATACTTATGTTAGACTCTGCTCCAGAGCTCTTATTAGTGTCTTTTACTTTGTCTTTTACTTCATAATACTAGCTCTTAACACATATCATCACTAACGTTTCTTTCATCGAGTTTATTCCAATTGTATACAATTATTAACTGTATAAACCTTAGTCTGTGGTTTGTTTCTAACTTCCTATCTAAGCATCTTTCATTCATATATTTGCTAATCGAAATAAATCGATTTATTTCATACTACTCATACACCATACGCTACCTTTCATTTTGATCCCTATGAGCCATGTTAAACATTCCATTACTATCATTACTCCCGATTACCTCTAAGCTCATAAAAGGGGTCGATACATTACCATACGCATACTATAATCATTCAAGAACTTATTATTACAGCTAGATTCACCCTTCTTAACTTATTTATCCATACTTAATCCACAAAGACTAAACACTATTTCCATGGTTACTGCTGTTATTTATGTCATGCGTATCTTTTCTACAATGTCTTGTTCAAATGAACATGGCCAACAAGCCGAGCATCAAAATTAGCATTTCTTAATAACATTTGCCGTCTTTTATATTCTATCAGAATTTCCATAGTTACTATCATTTAAGTTCAATACCACCCGAAGATCATTACAAACATTTGAAATTCACTCCTTATTGACATACATTCTTCTTATGTCAATTGTTAAAATTAAACTTTCCATATCATAACATTCATACCCATTCCATCATTCATTTCGTAGGTCGTACCCAATTAACCAATTCATACTTATCTAACATAAGTTAAACTTTTTACTGACCTCATCTCATATCATCCATCGACGATCTGCAACCCAGATCGATCCGCATTCTTCACGAGTACTAGTCATACCAGGCTAGATTTCATTCATCCGCGTAATGCGCTTTCGCCCGTGCACATCCTTCCACCAATTCGTTTGGTTTCATCACATCAAGAGTTCCTAACATTATAATCTACAATTTTTGCGGTTAGCACATTTCATTCAAGCATTCATTATACTAGGTGATTACTCACCTATATTTCCTTTTTCAACATCCTACGTACAAACTTTAACACATTCCGCATTTCATTCCTTACATGCAATTCTTTTATTCTGGTTCCTCATTTCATCAACCTTTGCAGTTTGACCCTTTCCAGGTCAGGCTGTCATTTCTTACTTACCATAGATGTATTGAGGTACTCTTCGTACTTCTTTCCATTCATGCTTACTTGCATAGACATTCATTACATCATTTCGGTATTCTTAACAAAACTTACCTGTTCGTATTTAAATCATTGTCCGGGTCGTAGCCCGTCATTCATTATGACTCCTAAGAGTCCATTACTAACATATTTAACACATAACTTGTTCGAACTTCTTTCTTTCGCTTTAAAATTTAGGTTTGCATGCCCATTACGATCATTCTTTTGTTTATTACTTTACATTTACCCGTATGACTCGTTTGACACAACCATGGTCAAACTGTCGACACATTGTGATGTGGATTAATTTCATCCCTTTTTATATTTTAAATCCGTCCCGCGAACTCAATTGTCACATTCATGCCTTTCATTGCTTTCATGTTTTGAATCCGTCTAGCGGTTCCAAACATACTATTCATACATTTTCTTCCTTTCGTGCTTTGAATCCTTTTCGCGGATTCAAACATTTCATTTACATTACCTATTCACATCTTTCATTCATTACATGTGCTGAATCCGTCTCACAGATTCAAACATATCATTTTCTGCATTTCATTCCTACATAGTACTCTCAATTTCCCGAGAGCCTTACTACCCACTTCACCCGCACGCCCACCTGCTACCCAATTCTACAGATATACCTGCGATAATTACCACGGTCTCACGAACGTCATATGCTTCTTGCGTACTGGCCAGGTGCGCAATTCACATACTAATTCCGTGCCTTCAGGTAATCATCGCCTTATGTCCGCATTAGTGAGTCTCAGTTCGTGCTACATTTTTACAATTTTACCAAGACAATATCGTTGTCTTCCGTTTAGTACTTACCCTCCCAAGGAGACTTTTTCCTTTTTCTTTTAACAACGGTACCCATACATGTCAACATTGTGTACCTGGGGTCCGTCTGTCCATTCGCATCCTTGCCTGCCTTAGCATCCACCTTAGACTGCATTCACGGATCATCCTCTCCAAACTTTTAAGCTTACCTTGCACATAGCAAACCGTTAGCTTCTTCATATGAATACATACATACACGTTTTCATTCCATTTCTACCTTTGGATCTTGATCGAGTCATGGATTGTACAGGTTCCTTATCACAAGAGCACATAGGTTTGAGTTCAAGTACCTACCTTCTCGTACTTGATTCCCTCAAACCAGGGCTCTGATACCAACTTGTAAGACCCTAATACGTATTTGACTAAAAGTCGCAGCGGAAGTTCAAGCCATAAACTTTCTTTCATTATAAACACCTTAACTTATTTAAAAATTAACTTTAACATAACTCTTTCACATAAATCCATCAATCGACTTATTTACTAAGTAAAAACATAGCTTATGTTTACTACATTATATACATCAACGTTCCCGTACAATCTCACTAGTGACTCGATCCTCGATCTCTGTTCCTTGATGATCCTCATGACTCGTACTACCTGCGCTCACCACATTAAATTCATAACATTAGTACGCATTATAAACATACAAGATTTATTCACGTTTACTTTTGTTCCGTTAATTCTTTACATCCCAGCTTTCCATCTGATCGTACATTCCGTGGTGAGACTTTCTCATTTTACCTGCGTTACACTTCGTTCACAAGGCACATTATTATTATTATCGTCAATACTCAATTTCATTGAATACATGCGTATATACTTTCATACATACTTACATATGTGCATCCGTTCACACATAACTACTTACAAACCCTCGTACCTACATTCATACGTACGTTCCTACATACGTGCATACCTACATACATACATGCATACATGTCTACATACATACCTATTACATGCCTTCTCACAACCCTACATACGTGCACACACTTTCGTACATACTCACTTGGATATATATATACACATACACATACTACCTACATACACACCTACATACATACATACATACATTCATTCATACATACCACTTATATTCACACATACATACATACATACATACCTTCATACGTATCTACTTAAGGAAATTCTTAATTTAGGATCCCACCTTTGGGTACCATATTACTACATATTCTTTAGGATCCCACCTTTGGGTACCATATTACTACATATTCATTAGGATCCCACCTTTGGGTACCATATTACTACATATTCTTTAGGATCCCACCTTTGGGTACCATATTACTACATATTCTTTAGGATCCCACCTTTGGGTACCATATTACTACATATACTTTAGGATCCCACCTTTGGATACCATATTACTACATATTCTTTAGGATCCCACCTTTGGGTACCATATTACTACATATTCTTTAGGATCCCACCTTTGGGTACCATATTACTACATATTCTTTAGGATCCCACCTTTGGGTACCATATTACTACATATTCTTTAGGATCCCACCTTTGGGTACCATATTACTACATATTCTTTAGGATCCCACCTTTGGGTACCATATTACTACATATACTTTAGGATCCCACCTTTGGGCACCATATTACTACATATTCTTTAGGATCCCACCTTTGGGTACCATATTACTACATATACTTTAGGATCCCACCTTTGGGCCCCCTACCCGCCGGCGACGCCCTCTAGTTTTTGCAGTTTTCTGCAGGTTCGTTTCGTCGTCCGTACGCACTAAAACGCACGTAACTTTTGAACCGTTTACCCGTTTGACCTCCCGTTTCTTCCTACATGCTTGTAAATTCACATTCTATCATATGAACATAAAATCTTACCTCCGGATTACGGAAATCCTTAACTTACATACATTCGACTTAACTATTATCTAACTATTTGACCCGTTAAGGGTATTCGCGCATTAATTGGTCTACGACTGACCAAACCATCATCCCCACTTCCATACCTGTCCAAAACATTACTCTAATCGAATAACTTGCTTCTAAACCACTTTTAAGTTCGTTTACCCCAAAATACCCATCATGGGCATTTTGGTCAACATTAAACCCATCATTTACGACGAAAGACTTTAACACATATTTGACCTCAAACATCATATTTAATTCATTACAACACTTTATTACTTACTTGTACTACGAAGTGATTACGGAAATCACTTACCTCGTGCATCCATGTTCGTAACCGCTTCCTTGCCCCATTTCGACCCGTTAGCCTTTCATGCTTGGTCCATGCTAGTGTGGTTCCTATCCTTTCATGTCGTCATGCCATAATAATGTTAGTACTCATGCTTATTCATATTAATACACATTTTCCAGCTCTTATCTACATTGACTTTCACTAACACGCATACAACATAAATTGTCAACCACATTGTTCAGTTAGACAACCTAACGTAATTCATAACATCATCCTTTACTAGCATGGTCATATATTATATATTTAGTACACATTCACTTCTTGATTGAAATTAAGTGTTTAATAAAAACACATGGGGAGCATCGCCCGTTCAAGCACAATGTACAAGCTTCTAATGCATAGTCTTGACCAACACATACATTCAACCCGAATTCTTGTATGAGTTCCATCTAAGGCACATTCCTCAAGTTAGTATACTACTAATTACATCATTATCATGTTTCATTCATATATGTCAAGCCATTTCATACAATCTCACATCCTAACTTCACCTAGACATTTCATCAAACACTTGGCGTGCGTACAAGTTTCTAAACATGATGTACAAGTAACCTTCATTCTTTTCTTTCTAATTCTTGTTTTCAATCATCCAAACTACCAATAACAATTCAATCTCATACCATATTCAATATAACTAACAATTTGGTCACATGCAACATATCATATCAAGAATTAAACAAAGATTGGACATGGGTGACATACCCATGTCGCCATTTCTACTAACCCAAGTGGGTTTCATCTCCAAATCTCAATTAACATCAAATCTTGCATAATTCACATTCCAATGATAATTCTAACATATGTTCATGCTTAATTTCATCCCAATTCATGGATTAAGACCTAACCCATTTCGTACAAGATCACCAATCTTAGTTTTTGAGACATACCTTTTGATCCTCTTGTGATGGTGAGCATTAATTCGTGTTTATTCATGATTTTGAGCTTGGGTTCAACCTTCAATTTGGACTTCTTTAAGAACTAGGGTTTGCACCCCTTTGTTCTTCTCCAGAGCATTCCACGCACACACACATGATGTATGTGTGTTGTGTGTTGTGATTTTATTTAATAAAACATAACTTTCCCCCTTGTTCATATATGGTCCCTCAAGTTTGTTCACTTGTTTGCTTTGCTAAACTTTTGACTAGGTATAATAACCTAGTTACTACATTCTATATTATTAAACATGGGGTCTCATTAGCAAATTTAGTAATTCGAGTTTTTGGAGCGTTACTTAACTAGGTTAAATAACCTAGTCGTTTATTTCATGCTAAGTCATATAAGAACACATGGCAATTATAAACATTCGGGTTTTGGGATGTTACATTTGTAGACACAGGTATGTCCCTTAAAACATGTAGTTATCCTTTATAAACTCCTCAACTTCTTCTGAATCATTCCTTCATGTTCCTTTTTCCAATTTTGAAGACAGAGAATCACCGATGTGATTTACACCCCAAATTGGAAAAACTAGGGTTCATGAGTGTTTGTACAACGATCATTATTGCTTTCAGACGCCATTGTTGTTGCTTATCCTCCTCCATCTAAGAAGAAAAGAATATTCTGAATTTGTTACATTTCCAATATGATAAATAAGAATTTGATAGGATTTGGGAACTGAAATTTATTTACACAGATATCATGTCATTTTTTTGTTACAGTTGGTTCGTGCAGTGGTTTATTCGGTTCAGCTTAACTTAATGGCACCTTCAATGGAGAATTTTTATGGAAATTCGCTAGCTATTCAAACTGGTAAATCATTTAATATCATAATCATGATTCAGCTCATATATTTTATATCGTTACACATTATGTAAAATTTTAACTTTGTTTTCTGTTCTATAGGGATAGTTAAATTCAATAGCATATTAGCACCAAATCGTGTGAGCTACTATGGAGCCCAACAAATCCTTCAGATTCAAAGTCTGATATATTATTCATACGTATGTGATTGTTTGTGACAAATCTTTGATCTTGTGATCATTGGATGTGTTTCAGGTACCAGGTTTCACATATGGCATTCGAGTTGGTGTCTTACAATCTTTTTATGGCATTAATTTAGAGGTGGCAATTGGGCCAGCCAGGCGGGTTGGTGTAATGGGTCAAAATGGGTCTAGATCAAGACACATAATTTTCAGACGGGTTGGGTTGACCCAAAACACCTCTTATCCAAATTTTGTTATAGAAGAGTAAATTGTCAAATATGATATTATATAAATAATAATATTCCTCTTTGAACAAAAATGATTTAGAGAATTTTATGCATTAAAAACACAACTTGGGCTACCATCAAACTGTTTTTATTTTTCAGGTTTACCCGTTTGACCATTTGACCCGTTAGAACAAAAATGAGCTTCATCTACCCATTCATAAGTAAATGTGCCGAAACACATGAAATTCGATCCGTTCCCATTACAGGAGGTACCAAGTGTGGGAACTAATAAGCATGTGGTATTACACATATTTGTTATGTTACTTTTTTTTGCAGCCTGGAATGTTGATCGAGTGCGTGCTTGAAAAGTTCCCGAACGGCCAAATTAATGATGATGATATTGAAGAACTTGAGGTAGCATACATAGTTTTATAAGAAAGTACACCACTTTTGAAGTTCCATTCCTATATGGTTTTTATGTGATGGCTTCTTACACTGTTAAATAATCGCTTCAACTACACACTTTTAATTGATCATTTACAAAACAATTAAAAGAAACAACTCATGTTTCCGTTTTATGAGTTTTTCTCTTTTTACTAATTAGTTATATACCTATATCTTATATAGTGGACATCCAATTTGTTTGCTTAACAACTGATGTTATTCTTATTAAGTTGGTACTTTAATAGGCATTCTTTAAGGCCTCTAAACTCAGGTTGGATGGCGATGCTGAATTCAAAGAGAAATCCCAACAGGCACTAGGCAGCCTCCAGGTGAAGTAACCAACTTTGTGCCCTACATAGCGCATAAATCTCAACAGATAATTCAGTGAATAAATAAATACCCATTTTTTTCTCATATGTAAGTTAATACACTTTTGAAAATAGGGTGGGAGTAAAAGGTATAGAAAGGCATGCGCAAAAACCATAAGATTAGTCGAAACTGTTATGAAAAGAAACATCATTTTTATGTGTTCTTAGTGTATAAAACTAGCCTAACATGGTTTTATTGGTTTTAATGACAAGTATAGTTTATTTTGTGAAAAAAAAGATTCAAAAATAAATGATATACTTAATTTTATAAGATCGATCAAATAGTGTGTGGGAAATGATGTTGATATAGTGTTGACTTGCTCAGGAGGTACTGAAGAGTCGGTCAACATGAGAAATATGTCGATGAAGATTTTATATCAACTAACTTTGTTGGTGACAGCAGGTCTAGCATCTTCGATTCCAAGGCCAGGATTGCTTTGAATGACAACTTCCTGAAACCCATCTTTTGGTGTGGCAATGAGTGGGGGATATAGGTAATCTATCAAAAGACTTAATATCACATGGATTACGGTGTTGGTAAGCTATTTGTAATGGCCATGTTGTCCTGCTAAACACTTTTTGGTTTTTATTTGTGGTACTAATTGACTTTGAAACTGGATAATTTTTTATAATGGGTCGGGATGACCTTATTTACACCTTTTAGATTTTACTCTAAGCTCTTATTTACAAGTCAAAGTGGGTACTCGTATTAACCTTTGTTTCATAACTTCTGTGTTGTAGCTCCCGAGTTATCGACTTGATTTGCCACATCGCGAGTGTCAAAGCCTAGAGAACTACAGCCAAGGCGTAAAATCTGTTGGTTTTTCTTTTTAGTTTGAACAACGAGAATCCATTTTGGTTGTTTTTAGTAGACTGGGTTCCTTTTTGTGAGCTTTAATTTGGTTCCATTGTTTTGGAAAACCGTTATTGATTGTATTCAGCCTTTCCAACATATTTTAATGATCGTTTTACATTATGTCTGATATTCGTCAAGTTAAACATGCATTATTTTAAAGTTTTTCTTTTTTAAATTATTGTTGATAGCGTAGTTTAACTAAGAGTAAAATAGCAGTTCATTTCGGCTTTATGCATTTTCTAAAGGTAATTAATTTTATCTATATTCCTAGGTGTCATGGAGTATCAATTCTGGTGCGGCTCTTTGGTTCGGTGAATGAGATAAAACAAAACATTGCTGTAATAAAATTTAAAAGATCAGTGTAACCTTGTAACATGTATCAAATGTAACATGATGCATCAAATTTGATGCACAAGTTCTAAATGTAGGTTCGTAAGATAAAACAAAACAAAGAACAAGAAAAAAAAAGTAAGTTGTCCATTTAAGGTAAATAAGAAAATATGTTCCAGATTTTGTGTAAAGCTCCTCTTTTTTTTGGACGGCCTGTGTTAAACTCCTTAGATGAATTATTCAAAACTAACCTATTTCAGTTAATAATCCAAACACGACATAAATTAATGACCATTCAAATTACATTAGGTAGTCGATTCGATGAAATAAATAAGAACAGTAACGAATTGAACCGTTTAAGATAAATAATAGAATAAGTTGTATTTTATTAAAATATATAAAAAAACCAATTAAACTTTGTTATTTAGTAAGCTTTAAGATTTAAAGGGTATAAAAGTCGTAGTTAAAGAATAAAATGAGCTTATGTAATATGTATTTGGAAGTCGTAGTTAAAGAATAAAAGGAGCTTATGTAATATGTATTTGGAAATTTGTTTGTTACCAACCAAAAGTAATTTTTAGGCTTGAGTTGTATTAGTCAATAAAATTCTGTCATTTCTTCAAAACTTTGTGCTTGATGTTACTATTTTGGATTATGCATAGTTGCTTGGGCTCTAACCCATGCTAATCTCAATTCTCACATGCATTTAGTTTTTTTAGGAGCCTCAGATTATGTTGTAATATTAAAATGCAATAAGTAAATATTTGTGTTTATAGATTCATTCACGTTGTTAGTTTATAATAAATCAACGTAACCCGTCCATCGGACGGGTATTAAACTAGTTTTGATGGTTTGGATGAGAATGCTCTAAATACCCTCACATGGGGTGTATTAGAACGACCTCGGTCAAAACAGAATTTTCCACCAAAGAAAATTGAATTTCAAAATTAATTAATTGTTGTAACTTACTATGTAATTAGTTCCTGGTCTTTAGCACCCTTTAATTCCTAGTCTTTAGCACTCCTTTTGTATAAATGTAAATCTTCTATCAATGAGAAATAACAAGTTTTGATACTTTTATATGGTATCAGCCAGGTTTTGCAAAACCTAAATACAACCACCCTCTCTTCCATGGCCAAACAATCGGTTACCATGATCAACTTCCCTTCATCTCTAAAACTCACTTTTACCAACGCCCCTGGCCTGCTTCCCACACCCACTTCCGCCCCTAGCCAACGACCCTTCCTTGGTAAATGCCAATGGTGTTTTACCAAAGGACATTCATTAACCTCATGCCCATTATTTAAGAAAGCTCATCCCTCAATCACACCTCCAACTTACAACCGATCCAATAACCAACCAAAACCCCAAGCACACATGATGGCAACACACCCCACCGTGGACTCCGATTTATCTTGGTTGAAGAATAGTGGTGCTTCTCATCACATTACCAATGATCTTAGTACACTCTCTATGCATAGCCCATACGATGGTACCGAGGAACTTATCATCGGTGATGGTTCGTCTCTTAAAATTACTCACATTGGCACCATGACTCTTTATTTTTCTAATGTTCCTATTGTTCTTAAAAATGTTCTTTGTGTTCCTTCTATCTCCCGTAACATCATATATATCTCTCGCTTATGCCTTGATAACAACATACTAATCTTATTTTTCTCTTCTTATTTTGTCATCAAAGACTTTCCCACTCGCCGAACCATTCTTCGGGGAATCACTAGTCATGGTCTCTACGAGTTCTCATCAACCAAGTCTCCTCAAGCTTTTCACTTGCAAACCACCAAGAAGTCTTCATGGCATCACCGCCTAGGACATCCACATTTGCGTGTTTTACAACATTTAGCTTCCTTTGTTCCCTTTATTTCTAGCAAGCATGAATCATGCAATTCTTGTTGCATTAATAAAAGTCACAAACTCCCCTTTTATTCATCTTCTTTAACTTCTAATACACCTCTAGAATTAATATTTTCCGATGTTTGGTCATCTCCAATTACATCTTTTGATGGTTACAAATATTACATAATTTTTGTTGACCATTTCACAAAATACATTTGGATTTATCCATTAAAACATAAATCGGACTCTCTTAATACTTTCATTCGATTTCAAAAACTTGTTGAGAATTTTTTCAAAACCAAAATTAAGCAAATATTTTCAGACAATGGTGGAGAATACATCAAACTATCCTCTCACCTACTTTCTTGTGGCATTTCTCATCTCACCTCTCCTCCTCACACACCTGAACATAATGGCTACGCTGAACGGCGCCATCGTCACATTGTCGAAACCGGTCTATCCCTACTTTCTCATGCCAAGATGCCCCTAAAAGTTTGGCCATTTGCCTTCACTACCGCTACTTATCTCATAAATAGACTACCTACCGCCACCCTAAACAATGATTCTCCTTACTTTCGTCTCTTTCGCATCCATCCAAACTATGAAAAACTTCATGGTTTTGGTTGCCTATCTTATCCTTGGTTACGCCCATACTCGAAACATAAACTCGAGTCTCGGTCAAAACCGTGTATCTTCATCGGCTACTCTTCCTCTCAAAGTGCTTTCCATCTTCTTGACCCTCTCACTAATCGAATCTACACATCTCGTCATGTTCATTTTCTTGATCACATTTTTCCTTATGAATCTCTTTCTCAAACCTCTACCCCCTCCACACGCTCACCTGACACATGGTTACCTCTCACTACCCTATCTATTCCTCTTTCAACATCCCATTCCCCTACTTCTCAATCGCCATCCCCCCTGCCCCAACTATCGATGCCACTACACCATCCCCTTCTAACCCACCTACACAAACCCCTTCCAACGACCCTCCACCTCCACCTACCGACCTACCACCTCCACCCTCCAATACTGCCAACCCTACACCTTCATTGCCCTCCCCCACAAATATCTCATCCGACTCCTCCACCTTTTCTACTTCACTACCCACTGACCATATTTCTTCCCAACAACCCGAACCCACTACTACTGCCTCATATCAAACTAGACCTTCTCGCAAACCAAACCCAAAATACCACAACTCCGACTACGTCTTATATCACTCTACACCTCACTCTCTCCCCGAGCCCATTAGTATTACCCAAGCCCTCAAACAACCGTTATGGCGAGAGGCCATGCAATCCGAGTTTGACGCCCTCAAACGAAACCAAACTTGGACACTTGTTCCTCCCGATAACGCTCCTAACCCTGTTGGTTGTAAATGGGTCTACCGAACTAAATTCAAACCCGATGGTTCGGTTGATCGCCTTAAAGCGAGACTTGTCGCTAAAGGTTTTCACCAACATCCCGACTTAGATTATGTTGAAACATTTAGTCCCGTGGTTAAACCCGCTACCTTACGCCTCATTCTTGCCATTGCCACTTCCTTCAATTGGCCTCTACGCCAACTCGACATCAACAATGCCTTCCTACAAGGCACTTTAACCGAATCGGTTTACATGTCTCAACCACCCGGGTTCGTGGATCCTTCCTACCCTACACATGTTTGCAAACTTAACAAAGCTATCTTTGGTCTTCGTCAAGCCTCCCTTGCTTGGTATAACGAACTCAAACACTATCTTCTGTCGGTTCACTTTAAACCCTCTATCTCCGATCCCTCTCTCTTCATCAACAAAGTCACATCTTCTCCTATCTTCATTCTAGTTTACGTTGATGATATAATCATCACCGGCGCAAATCCATCTCTCATTAATTCTTTCATCCAAACACTTGCCACTAGATTTTCTCTAAAAGATCTTGGCGACCTCTCCTACTTCCTTGGTATCGAGGTCATTCCTCACAACCATGGTCTATTCCTATCTCAATCAAAATACATCCTTGACATTCTCACAAAAGCCAACATGAGTAATTGCAAACCGTCGCCCACACCGATGTCTAGTTCCCCTACTATCAATGTATTGGATGGTGACCCCTTACCATCCCCGACCGAATACCGTGCCTTTGTTGGAGCATTACAATATTTATCTTTAACCCGTGCTGATATCTCTTTTACAGTTAATAAGCTTTCACTGTTCATGCATAAGCCAACTACTACACATTGGGAAGCTTTGAAGAGATTGTTGCGTTATTTACATGGCACTCTAAATCATGGAATATTTTTCAGACGTCACTCGCCTCTACAACTCTACGCCTTCACTGATGCGGATTGGGCCGATGATCGACCATCTTACTGAAGCACAACCGGCTATATTGTTTACATGGGCCAAAACCCAATCTCATGGAGTTCTAAACGCCAACCGACACTGGCCCGTTCATCAACCGAAGCTGAATTTCGAGCTGTAGCTTCCACAACAACCGAAGTGCAATGGCTCATCTCGTTGATGGTTGAACTCGGCTTTAAATCCATGGTTACCCCTACCATTTATTGTGACAATCTAAGTGCAACACACTATTCAGCAAATCCGGTTTTCCACTCACGTATGAAGCATTTTGCCTTAGATTTTCATTTCGTTCGTGAAAAGGTTCAAGGCGGCACTATCCGCGTCACTCACATCTCCGGAGACGATCAACTTGCGGATGCTTTAACTAAGCCCTTACTACGACAACGGTTCCAGCTTCTCACTACCAAGATTGGTCTCCTCTTACGATCGTCCATCTTGCGGGGGCATATTAGAACCACCTCGGTCAAAACAGAATTTCCCACCAAAGAAAATTGAATTTCAAAATTAATTAATTGTTGTAACTTACTATGTAATTAGTTCCTAGTCTTTAGCACCCTTTAATTCCTAGTCTTTAGCACTCTTTTTGTATAAATGTAAATCTTCTATCAATGAGAAATAACAAGTTTTGATAATTTTATAGGGTGTAGAGCGAGAGAGGGGTTACACTATTAAAGTTAGATGATGTTAGGCAACTAGACTTACATAACCAAAGCTTTCGGATTGAAATGAATTAAAAAGATATATAAAAGAACAAAGCAAACACTAAAATTTGATCCACCACATATCTCAATGTCAAAAACAAACTAAAATAAACATTGTGAAATAAACTTACAAAACATTCAGTGAACCTTTCATGATTCATCCAATAGAATATTCGGTTATGTTCATTTGTCTCAACTTAGGTTTCGAGTGCACGAGTTATGTTGCATTTACATGTTCCAACTTAGAATGAAACTATACAGAAACATGACTAGACGATACAAAAATATAATGTTTACATTTGTTTCAAAATGAAACCTATTTTTCTAGAATAATCAATATTCATATTTAGATTCATTGATCACACATTCTACATAATAATTGATAGATTCATTGATCACACATTCTACATAATTGATGATTGTGTTGGGTTAATCGGGTTCATTCACGGGTCATGGTCAGCGGGTCATGAGTCGGAATACACACGGGTCACAGGTCTCGGTTGAATAGGTAGTGAATGACCGAGTAAAATGGAAGTGAACGTTGCAATTTGAGGTTGTTTTGGACGTGCGAAATCTCGGTGAAATTAGTGCACGTTTATGTTAAATTGCCAAATAGTTTTGACCCAGTAAATAGGAAAAAGTGGAAGACATGAGCATGCAGTTAGTTACGTGGGTTTTTTTAGCATGTGTTTTTATTGTTTATTTCAATTATAAATAGGGTCAAGTAGGTTAGTTTAGAATACCAACTCTTGTAATCAGTTTTCAATTTATACAAAGAGTCGAACCAGTTTGGGTTCCACTGTGTGTTTGTGTGTGTTAACCAGTGCCTGAACCAACAATTGGTATCAGAGCGAAGGTTAAACGAGGGCCGTTTTGAGAGTCGACCGTCCGGTAGGGAGGAGAAGCCTTCGGGTGCGGGCTGCCATTGCAGCGGAACCGTAGGTGGGTCGACAATCATAGGTTTTGGCTACTGGTTCGGGTCGGAACTAGGGGGTGTTGCTACACACAAATCACGGGAGGCTAGTAACAGCAGAAGACGGAGACCGGGAGGTGGTTCGTGTCAATCGTTGTTGTGCGGAGAGTACCGGTTTGGACGACGGGGGTGACGGGTGAACATCGGTGTGTCTCGTGGCTGTTAGTTGTGCTTAACGTGGAAGAAATGAGTGCAGCGATCAGAGGTTACCGGTGTGCAGTGATCGGAGGTGACAGATCAGCAGTGATCGGAGTGAACTAGGTGATCGCGGGTCGGTGGTTTCGAGGGTTACCGTTCTAGCAGGTCAAGCGGGTAGCGGAGACGAGTCGTGATTTAGGCCAAATCAGGGGGGCTTGTTAACCCAGTTTGTTGATCGAAGAACGAAGAAGGGGTCGTGTTTTTATTTGTCGGATACTCTTTCTCGCCGAGGAGAAGAATCGCAAGGAGGTGTCGAATTCTTATGGCAGAAAAACCAACGGGTGTAGCGCGGTAAAAACGAAACAGCAGGAGGCTGAGATATTCGTTTAGCGACTCAAAGACGGTGCAGCGGGTGGCTGGTGTCTAGTTGGTGGTTGATACGCAAGGTGTGCTTATCAAGGAAGAGCTTGACAGAATAGCGAAATCACGATCAGGGGGTGAACGACTTTGGACGGGGCTGAAGTGACCGGGGTGTCCGGGATAGGTCGAGTTGAAAACGGCTCTGGACGTGACCGAGGTGAAGGTCGGGTGTCCAGGAAGAGTCGATATGGGTCAAGGTGAAGGCGTGTGTTGACAGAAATGGTGCGTTGAAGAATGACGTGAATAAACCGATTAAGGGGGTGATTGTTGGGTTAATCGGGTTCATTCACGGGTCATGGTCAGCGGGTCATGAGTCGGAATACACACGGGTCACAGGTCTCGGTTGAATAGGTAGTGAATGACCGAGTAAAATGGAAGTGAACGTTGCAATTTGAGGTTGTTTTGGACGTGCGAAATCTCGGTGAAATTAGTGCACGTTTATGTTAAATTGCCAAATAGTTTTGACCCAGTAAATAGGAAAAAGTGGAAGACATGAGCATGCAGTTAGTTACGTGGGTTTTTTTAGCATGTGTTTTTATTGTTTATTTCAATTATAAATAGGGTCAAGTAGGTTAGTTTAGAATACCAACTCTTGTAATCAGTTTTCAATTTATACAAAGAGTCGAACCAGTTTGGGTTCCACTGTGTGTTTGTGTGTGTTAACCAGTGCCTGAACCAACAGATTGACACAAAATAATTACATCCATATAAGACAACATTTTTAAAACTTCTACGGAACACATCTCAAACTCATAGTTGAAACGAGATTTGTTAATCTTACTTTAAAAGCAAAGAAGCACAAAAAGACGCTAACTCCTCTACAGGCACCTTCACAACATCCTCACGAAGACCCAAGTCTTTATTCTGTCGCTTTGAGAATGATCTTGGAATAGCAGTCGCATATCGATGCACACTCTCCCCCAAATCTTTATCTTTTTTATCCTGACTTGTTGGATGAATCATATTCGCTTGACCACTCCTCCCTTGATACCATTTATCCGTGCTCCATAGACCAGTTTTACAATAAAGCGCGAAATCTTCACAATTATTATTAATTAAATCATACTTCCCATACCCATTTTCATGCAAATAATTAGCCCTATGAATCACCTCTTCAGGCGGATCAGATTCGGCCGTGGTGCATGTTCCACCAACCATTTTCGCTAGAAGAAACGTACGACTTGCTTTGTATTCGAATCGGTGTAATGACCCCTTTTTAATGAAGCAATCTATGCAAGACAATTTTACTCCACTTCCTGCCACTTTCTCCAACTTACAAAACGACTTCGAACAAGGTGTCTTTTCTTCTTGTTCACCACCAGTACCGCTAGTGGATGAAGATCCTATAAATTTTGTTAATAGGTTACCATCCCCAGCCTTCCTTTTAGGGTTCACAAAATGAATAATTTTGCCTTCCCCTACGTAGATGCCTGCACATATATTTCTTGCAAATTAACAAGCTACTAAATTAACTAATGGATAAAGATAAACACTTAGGAGTTAATTAGGGAACTAACCATGGTGAGTGTATCCTGGCATCCTCCAATTATATATGTGGTCTCCATCTTTGAGCTCGGATCTTTCGATTTTCTGGGATATTAGTCCCATCTGTGTTAACTAAAGTAGTAAATTGCTCTCAAGGTTGTGTACTTGTATTCATATATGTGTTAATATATATACGTGTAAATTACACGGAGGAAAAAGAAATGAAAGTGCCTTCTCTCAAATAGTATATTATCGTTTGCTTGACTTTTGTATATTCAACTCTTAAATTTTTAGGTCATGAATGAAGGTTAATGCATGTGACTTGGTCTAACTTTGAAATTTCTTCTTTTTCTTCACTACAAGAAAAAACACTTGTTGGGACAAAACCTATAGGGAGGACAAAAGTTGTCCCTATAGAACTACCTATCGGGACGACATTTCGTCCCTATAGGGTTTACATGCATTTTCTAATTTCTTGTAGTGCTTGAAGTCATGTGAAATGAGTAGGTACAAAGTAACGAGGTGAAATGTGGGAGCGTTTTAATGTAACTTGGCAAGTATGTCGCTATATGAAAGCAAAATTGTCATCTAAAAACAATTTAAGGTTTGTGTAAAAAAATGGAACATAAAAAAATAAAAAAAAAGGAAAATTTCTTTAAAAACTAGTTACTAGCATGCTGCGCTACAGCCAAAAGACACAACAATGGACCAACTTACAGAGAGAACTTACATCAGTCTCATTCGAAACTAAAGACTTATAACACGATTTGTTTTTTATCCAAAGAAACTCCAAAGATTTGATGTCTTCCTTGATTTTGATAATACTTGCCGACTTAACCGAGAAAGCAAATGTCACACCCCAACCAATGGCGGAAACATCGGGATGAGACGAAGTGTGAAGATTGCTCGAGACATCATAACAATTGTGACAAGTATTTAAATAATAGATTCCATTTCATTTCTAAGAATCATTTACAAGAAATTGAAATAAATACAACATCATGAATAATGAATTACAATACAATGAGAATACAATTTAAAGTGTGTATCTAGGCATCCTATTAAATTCTATGTATCAACATCATCATTGCTAAACCTGCAACATGTTTTAAAATACAATTCAATGCAAAAGCAAAGGCGAGTATACAAGTTTATGAATAAGTATAAGTATAAAAGTTTAAAACGAATCCACATGGCAACTTAGCTTATACAAGATCAACCTAGCGTGGCATGCAATATTTCTAGCCAACCTCTGTTTACGCAAGAAAGTTTAATTAATTCAACATGACCCAAGTTTAAGGGGGGCGGTGCGTTACTCCTATAGCGCTATACATGTCGAAGGGAGGCTCGTGAGAGCTAATGACTAAAACATATCACATAAGTATGGTCCACGTAAGCATCAAGTATCATAACATAGTATTCATGTATAAGGATTGTTTTGTGCATTGCATAAAGAATAAGTTTAAGTGTAGTTTAATAGTAAAACATGTTACACCCTAAAAAGTGGTAAACATAAAAAGGGGGTTGCGAGTATACTCACATTGGTTGCGTTGCGATTTCTTGTAATAACGCACGAATAAACATGGAGAATAATCCAAGAGAACGAAGAAGAGCGATTATCCTAGATTTTCACATATCGGTCTAGTTAATAATTGTACCTTAAATAACGCTCCTAATACTTTATGTTTTACAATTAGTAATTTTACGTATTATAATTTATCTCATATAAAAGAATTAGAATTATTTATTATTATAATTTTTTTTTATAAACAGATGGTACTTAGCTTAGATTATATACATTTTATAATTCATTGTTAAATAACATTTATTTTAATAATAGTTTATGGACTAAAATAGAAAATAGTTTTTTAATCAAAACTAAGCCATATAAATAGTTTACTAATAAAACAAACTTGTTTTGAATAGAAAATGTGAATATACGAACAGTTGTCAGTTGCTAACCATGATGGATTTTATAGAAAATATAAACACTTAGTAAAAGAATGGTTTAGGAAACTGCAAAACCACACAAACGAACCCCCTATTTCCGATGTTGTTCGTATGTTATTCACTTAATATTGTCCCATTGTATAGAAATAAGGAAAACAGATTGATCGAGTTAAAGGGGTTGTACCGAAACAGTGACGACACGACCGTTGACGTGATTTCCGGTTTATGCCCCGGTGCCGTCTTCGAGTTCCGGCCGATTGTGGTTCTTCTCTGGGCAGTTTGTCATATATATAAAAATGAAAAGGATTCGAAACGACATTGAACAGAAGGGATAAGGAGTATACCAAAACAAAAATGGCGTATTATAATTATGATTAATACAATAGAACGGACAGAAAGTAAGCGTATGGAAAGTATACCGAACAGAAGTTGGTGGTCTTCGGCTCGTCTCCGACGTTGCCCCCGATCTCCGGTGAGCTCGGTTCGCTTCGGCAGGACTCCGTCGTGGATACAAGTTTCTCCAGTGACTTCCAAGTGATTCGAAAAGAGGTTGTGCCTGTGGTGAAAGGTGTGTGGTTATTCCGGCGGCTTCGGGTTTTCGGCAAACTTCGAAACAAGGCGAAACAGTTGTCCAGCAATGTTTCTAACATCTCCCGTGAGTGTGTATGTTGAGCAGTTGCGAAGAAGGGTTTTGAGGTGGGTATGATTTATATAGACAGAGGATAAAAAGTTTCGGTATCGTCTTTTTGGAACCTTCGTAACATACTTGTTTTCTTTAGCTAGGAAAATTAACTAAAGGTTCATGAGTATATATGGAAAACATGGCTGTCAATCTGTTCCTTTTTTTTTTCTTTTTGGCGGCAAAGGTTGTTTAAAAAAAAAGAGAATAAGTATTGTATATATAATTAATGTGTTTAGAATTGCACATCAAACCTTTCGGTTAACTACCTAGTAAATGAACAATATTTATAATAGATTAAATTTAGACTCATTAGGATTTTAATATGGAGATATTCCCAAACAGGAAGATTATTGGTCAACCTTATAAAATTGCAATGCTTTATATAATATATATATGTATTTATAATATATACGACTATGAATCCTCATTGGTCATTTAATAGTAATTTAATAATAATATATAATTATTAAGCATCACTTACATGCCACAACTAAAATTGCTAAACTTAAACAGCTAATAACTATGGTGAAATTGAACGAAAAAAAAAAAGATATATAATGATGAAGTAGAGGTTTCTATGATTAGGATCTGAATTTCAAAACGGGTAGAATTTCTGGATATCTGTTTTAGGCGGATGTTACAGTCTCCCCTACTTTAGGAGATTTCGTCCTCGAAATCTAAGAGGTAGATTTTTTTGAAAAGGTGACATCTAAGGATTTTAAAGAGAGAACAAAAGAGACTTGATCATAATGTTTTTTTTTTTAAGGAAATTGTTTTCATGAATGCGAGCATCTAGTTTCACATAGCACATAAAAGGTTCAAAAGGTCTGCAAAACACTGAATTTCTCATGACACGTTTTACGAAAGTTTGGTAACATGGTGAAAACACTTATATATAGGATGTACCAGCGGCGTATCCACCATGTTTTAACCATGTTACATCCGTTTCGTATTCGGTGTCATGTTACATTCCATGTCTTACCATACGCAGTAGTACATTCTATGATTCTCATACGCCGTTACTATAATCCCGTGTGCACCCGTGATTATACTAATCGTCGCATGATCCGCATAGCTTGTACTAGTTGCGTATGAATCAAGGTATACATAAATTCTGAAAATAATATTGCGTGTATAGAGGTGTAGCATATAAGCACGTTTGCGTTCCAAATAGTATAACAACGTAAGCGAATCCCTCGGGATAAGCCCGCGTATAGGTGCGAAAGTGTAAATTTTGAGTAAAAAGCATGAGCATAGTATAAGTTTAAATATGAACACGCACGAGAGCATAAACACAAAACGCATGTCAGGAGTATGAGTAAAAGTATAAGCATAGCGTGTATGAAAAATGAGTATAAATGTGAGTACAAATTTGAGCATAAACGAATGAACGTGAGCATAAACATAAATCGTATAGATGAGAGTATATACATGAGTATGAGTACAACATAAATCGTATAAATGCGAGTATGAATACGAGTATAAGTATGTGTATAAACATAAGATGCAGGAGTATGGATGTAAATGTGAAAATTTGAGTGTAAAGCATGAATGTTTAAGTACGAATGGAATGTATGAGTATGTATATGTGTGTAAACAAAGTTGTATAAGTGTAAATGAAAACATAAAATGTATGAACATGAATATGAATGTGGTATAAACATGAATGTAAGCACAACGTGAATGTATAACTGTGAGTGTATGTATAAACGTAGAACGTATGAATTTTGAATCATGAGTATAACATAAATGTGTAAATGTGAACATAGGTGAAGGCATAAAATGTATAAGTATGGATGTAGGAAATAATGATTTTGTTCATAGTATAAATCGAAATACACGAGTTTATGCACATAAAAGATTAAAAGTTTTGAGTATGAAAGGAAAAGGGAATGAGTGACATGCATGAGATTGTTGTGAGATATTGACTAAAACGTGTAAAATGGTATGCGTATATAGTTGTTTGCGCAAAACATGAAGTTAAAATAGATTGAGTTGTCACGAAATTTAGACTCTAGTTTGTGAATGTAACGAGAGTATAAAACGTTTTGGTTATGCAAAAGGGTACTTTGTAAAGGAATGGAAATGTATAACAACCCTCGGTAAAACCGACATCCTCATAATAGTTCTGATACCCTAATATATCTTGAAATATATCTATGTGTCTCTATATGTACCCCGTATGTGAAAACCGAGCCCTCGAACTAGATTATATTATATAAAACAAATAAAAACAATAAAAGTTAAGTTGAGGCGGGCCGCATAGACCTCACCTCAACCTAACGCGGGCCGCGCGAGTAGTAACCAGGATTTGCCAAAACCTTAAGCCCAAGCGGGCCGCGTACATGGTGGATTAAGTCCATGCGGGCCGCGAGTGTCCGGAATTGTGGCGTGACCCGGAGCGGCCACGTGTCCAACGCGTGTCGAGCCTAGGGGGATGACCCAGCTAAGCTACGCCATTGACTTAAGTCAATGCGGGCCGCGTAGACCCAGCCCAAATCCCAGGCGGGCCGCGTGGGGACGCGATTTCAGCAATATAAATAGGAGGCATCGGGCCTTCAGTCTGCTCGCTCAAATCTTTTCTTTCTTTCTTAATTTCTGAGTAGTGTACACTATACCCGGGTATTATACCCCCTAAAATAGCGAGGTTCTGCTACGATGTAAGTATTATAACCCCTGGAGACGTATTAGATACGCTGCCCGATTGATCTAGGGTTCCGTAACGGCTGTCGTGGTTCTGCCCGACGTAGTCGTTGGAATGCCGTCTCGGGGAGGGTATTACTAATGTTAAATTGGGTTATTATACTAACACACGTGCATTTGTGTAAATTATAGATATTCACCAGGAAATTATAAAGGAAAACCCTAAAATAGCAATGTGAGTAATCTCCTTTTTGTTAACAGTTTTTACAAAACCTTAACCTTTTTACAATGCAATTTAGCAGTGATTGAGTCTTTGTAATTCTACAATTACTGCCGGTATGTTGGGGTTTTGTATACAAAATGTGAGTAACGTTACCATTGGACGAAGAGTTAGCCAATGTGTAATATGACCCTCAGTCAGACTTGACACTACTGAATGAGTAATTGGGTAGATATAAACATTGTAATCGCCCTCAATACTGTTTAAGTTGAATTAATAATTCTTGATTAAACTGAGATTATTCACCAGTATTTTCCACTGACAAAACCTTTTTAAAACGCGTTTCAGGTAACAAAATGTGAAAGCCAAATAGAAGCCAGCTGGACAGCACTGAAGGCTTGGAAAAGTGGCTATAAAAGTTACCCAAATAAAAGAAAGCGTTTTATTTTAATAAAGTGGGATTTATCCCTGTAATGCAGTTTGTAATAAAAACTTGGGTTTTACCCATTTGTTTAATATTATAAAAAGAGGTGGTTTACTCTGATTTAAATATTTCCTAACTACGGTCCTGATGAAAATTTCCGCTGCCAATTAAAATAATAACGTGATACCACCGCAACTGGCTCACAGCCGCCCGTTCCTGGGAAATAAGGATCAGGGGTTGTGACAGAAGGTGGTATCAGAGCTATGCCACTAATTCAGCCACAGAAGTGTTCTGCTGACATCAAAATTCAAAGTGTTAGGAAATAAATTATGGAAATACGTGTATAATTGTATTTCTTGCTCTGTGTTATCTGACTATTTGTTAGTTTACAGTATGAGTGACCAAGGACCTTCTGACGCCTATCGTCAACTGTCTGGTTCGCCTAGGAGCGAAGGCACCTCCTCTTCTCAGCCTGCCCTCTCAGGGTATTCTGCTGACACAGAAGAAGGGATCTTTGTGTTTAAGGCTCAGTCTGAAGAGCCATTTCCTCAGAAAAAGAGGGGATGGTTCAGTAGGGGAGCGCACGAGCGTAGGAAAAGAATGAAAAAGTTGCAGGAACAGCGAGTGTTAGCCGCAGCAAAAAGAGAAACTGATGCTTATAATCAGGATATGCTCAATAGAGGTATCGCTAATATCCACATTTTAGCAACCACTGCTGCTGATCCAAACCTGGAACAAATGCTAGCACCCCAACCACAAAATCCTGATCAACCCATGGAAATAGAAAACCAGATAGAAATGCCTGATTTCAACCCGGAGGAAATACCTAGGGTACCTGCACCTGATCCTCTAGACCCAAACAACTACGACCCCTGGTGGGACGATGTTAGGGACTATGTGCAACAAAACCCAATACAGGAAAATGTGCCAGTGCCCAACTTAGGAGCTTACCCAGGATAAGATCCCTACAACATTAGTGATGCATATGTTAGGGAAATTTTAGAGAATCCATACCCATACCAGGCCCCTATGCCTCCGTATCAGGAACCCATACCTCAATTTCCAAACCCAATCCTAGAACCTGCACCCCCAATGAGTGCAGAAAATGTCCAGGAACTTAGGACTTTTGGGGAGGAAATTTTAGAAAGCAGTGATCGTATGCGACAGGTGGGAGAACGCCTCGTATGGAAATACGATGAGCGTAATATGGATTTTTGGATGAATCCATATCAGTGAAGGTGATGGTAAAAATGGTAGTAGTAATAATAATAATAATAATATAATAATAATATATGTGTGTATGTGTAAAAAAAAAAAAAAAAAACTACGGATGCATACTACTAGTATTGTAGCTTTACATTCAGTCGGTACTGTAATTTTAATTTCTGTACTGGTGTGTATCGATGCATAGTATATATATATATAAAAAAGAGTAAAGTCGCAATGTTCGACGCTTTTGGTTAAAAAAGTGCGTGTTATGTGATTGATTATATACAAATATTATTTGTGATATTAATATCTGGTAAATGTCTAAAATTCAGATGGCCGACGCGGAAAATCAAGAAAATCTGAATAACCAGAGTAACAATAACGTGGTTAACGAGAATCTGAACAACGATAACAACGGAAACCAAATGGATAATAGTGCCATTCAGCATATTGTGGCACAGGGAATTATAGATGCGATGCCATTTATTATTCAAACTGTTCAAGAAGCGAATAATAAAAGTAAGCATAGCAGTAAGCGACCAACTGAACCAGAAAATAGCGTGAACAATGAACTTGTACTTCAAGCACCCATTCCTAAAAGAAGAAGAACCATTCCACATGGTTGTTCTTACAAAGAATTCTGGTCCTGCAAGCCAATAGAATTCTCGGGCAATGAAGGACCCATTACAACTTTACGCTGGATAGAGAAAACTGAGGCAGTTCTGAAAATAAGCAAGTGTGCTGAAGAAGATAAAATAATGTTTGCCTCAAATCTATTTAAGAATGCAGCCCTAGAATGGTGGAACACTATTCTCCAAACCAGAGGGAGTGATAGGGTTTATAACATGGAGTGGGAAGAATTTAAGAGCATGGTAGAAAGGAAATTCTGCCCTCCCAATGAAAAAGAACAAATAGCAAATAAGTTCTTAAATCTTAGAATGACCGGGGTAGACAGTAAAGGTTACACTACCACATTCTTTGAATATGCTAGGATAGTGCCAAGCCTTGCATCACCTGAACCGGTATTAATCTCCCGTTACATCTGGGGATTAATTGGAGAAATTAGACATGTAGTCAAGGCCGCTAGACCCCAAACCATAGAGGAAGCTGTAGAACTAGCCAATACCTTGACAGATGAGTTAATCCGTACTAGAGAAGAAGACCAGAGAAGAAACCTAACCCAAAGGCTTACTCAAGAATTCCGTTCTAGGAATTTCAACCGTAGGAATGTAGGTTCTACATCTGCACCTTATTGCAAGTATTGCAAAAGGAAGCATTCTGGAAAATGCCCCATATACTGCAATTTCTGCAAAATCTCAGGTCACAAGGAAGAAGATTGCAGGAGGAAAACTAATAGCAGGGTCTGCTTCAATTGTGGGGAACCAGGTCATATCAAAACAAACTGCCCAAAATTGACCCCAGCTGCAAACAACAAGAACCCTAGAAATGCTAGAGCATTTGTTTTAACTGCAGACGAAGCCAAGCTGATTCCAGACGTCATTGCTGGTACGTTTTTAGTTAATGATATTTTTGCTAAGGTATTATTTGACTCTGGTGCAAACCAAAGTTTTATTAATACTTCATTTTGCAAACTCCTAAATCAATCATTAACTAAACTACCACAAGAATGTCTAGTGGAAACCGCAAATGGAGAAACTGTTAAGATTTCTGAAATCTTGCAGGGGGCAAGAATAAAAATCTTAAATCAAAAATTTATGGCAAACCTTTACCCAATGAATCTGGCTGGATTTGATGTTGTGCTAGGAATGGATTGGTTAATAGCCAATAAAGCCAGTATTTTATGTGATCAAAAGACAATTCAATTAAAGTCACCAAGAGGTGAAAAGATTTCAATTAAAGGAGATAAACCCTTTAGATCCACAAAATTCATCTCTGTGATGAAAACTGCAAGTTGTATAAGAAAAGGATCTATAGTGTATTTGATTTCTATAATCACTAACACTAAGAGAAAAGAATTAAAAGAAATCCCAGTAGTATCCCAATTTTCAGATGTCTTTCCAGAAGAATTACCAGGATTACCGCCAGACAGAGAAGTTGAATTTAGAATCCATCTGCTACCAGGAACAGCACCAATTGCCAAAGCACCTTACCGTTTAGCACCTGCCGAAATGCAAGAACTAAAGAAACAATTGGATGAATTGTTGGAGAAAGGATTCATACAGCCAAGTTCATCGCCATGGGGAGCACCGATATTATTTGTCAAAAAGAAGGACGGATCAATGCGTATGTGCATTGACTACCGTGAATTGAACAAAGTCACGATTAAGAATCGGTACCCATTACCAAGGATCGATGATTTGTTTGATCAACTTCAAGGAGCTCGATTTTTCTCTAAAATTGATTTAAGGTCAGGATATCATCAATTAAAGGTACAGGAAGAGGATATTCCTAAAACCGCATTCAGAACAAGGTACGGTCATTATGAATTTACTGTCATGCCATTTGGTTTAACCAATGCCCCAGCCGCATTTATGGACATGATGAACCGAATATGTAAGCCATATTTGGATAAATTCATAATTGTCTTCATAGATGATATTCTCATTTACTCTAAAAGTAAAGAAGAGCATGCAAAGCACTTGCACTTACTTTTAAGCTTGTTAAGAAAGGAAAAACTTTATGCTAAGTTTTCAAAGTGTGAGTTTTGGTTAGAACAGGTACAATTTCTCGGACATTTAGTGAATCATGAAGGAATTCATGTAGACCCAGCAAAGATTGAGGCAATCACTAAATGGAAAACCCCTGAATCACCAACTGAGGTTAGAAGTTTCTTAGGATTGGCCGGTTATTATAGAAGATTTATTCGAGATTTTTCTAGAATAGCCATTCCTTTGACTAAGTTAACCTGTAAATCTGTTAAGTTTGAATGGGGACCAAAACAAGAAGAAGCTTTTAGAATCCTTAAGCAAAGATTAACCCATGCACCTATATTAGCATTACCAGAAGGAAATGAAGATTTTGTAATTTACTGTGATGCTTCTAAATTAGGTTATGGATGTGTATTGATGCAACGTCAAAAGGTTATAGCTTACGCCTCTAGACAACTTAAGAGTCATGAAGGAAATTATTCAACCCATGATTTGGAATTAGGAGCTATAATTTTTGCCCTTAAGATTTGGAGACATTATCTTTATGGTAGTAAGTTTACCATATTCACAGATCATAAAAGTTTAAGATATGTTTTCGGGCAAAAAGAGTTGAATATGAGACAAAGGCGTTGGATGGAATTGCTTAGCGATTATGACTGTGATATTCAGTATCATGCAGGAAAAGCCAATGTGGTGGCTGATGCTTTAAGTCGAAAATATTATGAAAAGCCAAAAAGGGTACGTTCTCTTAAATTAAATCTGCAAGTAGATTTAAATGAACAGATTAGAAGAGCACAAGAATCAGTAATCAAGGAAGATACTGAAAAATTAAAAGGAATGATTAAAGAATTAGAACAGGGAACAGATGGGATTTGGAGATTCCATAAAAAGAGAATGTGGATACCTAAATTAGGAAACTTACGTCACCGTATATTAGAAGAAGCTCATAAATCTAAATATACGATGCATCCAGGAAGTGATAAAATGTACCAGGATTTAAGGAAAAATTTCTGGTGGATAGGAATGAAAAAAGATATAGCAGCATATGTTTCTAAATGTTTAACTTGCTCACAAGTTAAAGCTGAACATCAGAAACCCTCAGGTTTGTTACAACAATTAGAAATGCCAGTCTGGAAATGGGAATTGATAACAATGGATTTTGTTACTAAATTACCCAAAACAAGAAAAGGCAATAATACAATCTGGGTGATTGTAGATAGGTTAACTAAATCAGCTCATTTCTTACCAATAAAGGAAACCTTTAGTATGGAACAATTAGCCAAATTATATGTAAACGAAATTGTTTCTTTACATGGCATTCCTTTGTCAATTGTTTCTGATAGAGATAGTCGTTTTACTTCTCACTTTTGGTCAAGTTTTCAAAGAGCAATGGGAACCAGGCTAAACCTAAGCACCGCTTATCATCCTCAAACAGACGGACAAAGTGAAAGAACAATTCAGATAATGGAAGATATGCTTAGAGCTTGTGTAATTGACTTTGGAGGTAATTGGGACGAACACTTACCTTTGATAGAATTTTCTTATAATAACAGTTATCACACAAGTATCAACGCTGCACCATTCGAAGCACTTTATGGAAGAAAGTGCAGAACCCCAGTCTGTTGGGCGGAAATTGGAGAAAAGCAACTATCTGGACCCGAGATAGTACAAGAAACAACCAACAAAATTATTCAAGTCAAAGAACGATTGAAAGCCGCACGTGATCGCCAGAAAAGCTACGCTGACAACAGGCGTAAACCCTTAGAATTTCAAGTGGGAGATAAAGTATTATTGAAAGTCTCTCCCTGGAAAGGAGTAGTAAGATTCATCAAAAGAGGAAAGCTAAGCCCCAGGTATATTGGACCTTTTGAAATCATCAGAAGAATAGGACCTGTAGCCTATCAGCTTCGACTGCCAGAGGAAATGGCAGGAATACATGATGTATTTCATGTATCTAATCTTAAAAAGTGTCTAGCCGACGAATCACTCATAGTACCTCTTAAGGATATAGAAGTTAATGAACAACTCAAGTTTGTAGAAAAGCCTCTACAAATTGAAGATAGGAAAATCAAGAATCTCAAACATAAAAGGCTAGTTTTGGTCAAAGTGAAATGGGACTCCAAAAGAGGACCCGAGTATACGTGGGAGCTTGAGTCAGAAATGAAAAAGAAATATCCACACTTGTTCCAGTAGATCTCGAGGACGAGCTCTAAAACAAGGTGGGGAGGATATAACAACCCTCGGTAAAACCGACATCCTCATAATAGTTCTGATACCCTAATATATCTTGAAATATATCTATGTGTCTCTATATGTACCCCGTATGTGAAAACCGAGCCCTCGAACTAGATTATATTATATAAAACAAATAAAAACAATAAAAGTTAAGTTGAGGCGGGCCGCATAGACCTCACCTCAACCTAACGCGGGCCGCGCGAGTAGTAACCAGGATTTGCCAAAACCTTAAGCCCAAGCGGGCCGCGTACATGGTGGATTAAGTCCATGCGGGCCGCGAGTGTCCGGAATTGTGGCGTGACCCGGAGCGGCCACGTGTCCAACGCGTGTCGAGCCTAGGGGGATGACCCAGCTAAGCTACGCCATTGACTTAAGTCAATGCGGGCCGCGTAGACCCAGCCCAAATCCCAGGCGGGCCGCATGGGGACGCGATTTCAGCAATATAAATAGGAGGCATCGGGCCTTCAGTCTGCTCGCTCAAATCTTTTCTTTCTTTCTTAATTTCTGAGTAGTGTACACTATACCCGGGTATTATACCCCCTAAAATAGCGAGGTTCTGCTACGATGTAAGTATTATAACCCCTGGAGACGTATTAGATACGCTGCCCGATTGATCTAGGGTTCCGTAACGGCTGTCGTGGTTCTGCCCGACGTAGTCGTTGGAATGCCGTCTCGGGGAGGGTATTACTAATGTTAAATTGGGTTATTATACTAACACACGTGCATTTGTGTAAATTATAGATATTCACCAGGAAATTATAAAGGAAAACCCTAAAATAGCAATGTGAGTAATCTCCTTTTTGTTAACAGTTTTTACAAAACCTTAACCTTTTTACAATGCAATTTAGCAGTGATTGAGTCTTTGTAATTCTACAATTACTGCCGGTATGTTGGGGTTTTGTATACAAAATGTGAGTAACGTTACCATTGGACGAAGAGTTAGCCAATGTGTAATATGACCCTCAGTCAGACTTGACACTACTGAATGAGTAATTGGGTAGATATAAACATTGTAATCGCCCTCAATACTGTTTAAGTTGAATTAATAATTCTTGATTAAACTGAGATTATTCACCAGTATTTTCCACTGACAAAACCTTTTTAAAACGCGTTTCAGGTAACAAAATGTGAAAGCCAAATAGAAGCCAGCTGGACAGCACTGAAGGATTGGAAAAGTGGCTATAAAAGTTACCCAAATAAAAGAAAGCGTTTTATTTTAATAAAGTGGGATTTATCCCTGTAATGCAGTTTGTAATAAAAACTTGGGTTTTACCCATTTGTTTAATATTATAAAAAGAGGTGGTTTACTCTGATTTAAATATTTCCTAACTACGGTCCTGATGAAAATTTCCGCTGCCAATTAAAATAATAACGTGATACCACCGCAACTGGCTCACAGCCGCCCGTTCCTGGGAAATAAGGATCAGGGGTTGTGACAAAATGCTGCTATGGTTTTTAAAAGAATTGATATAGTTGAAAATTATTGGTTTCTATGAAGTTTCCTTGCCCACGTGTTTTGAATTTAATTGACGTATCGAGTGAGGTTTTGAAAAGTCCTAGAGATTAATAAGTTTGCATCGTAACTTTGTATTGTAAAATTTCGAAGTTTACCGATTCTTGTGAAAAGTTGATCCTTAGAAGAAGGAATTTGGTAAATGTGTTTAGTGATCATGAAAGGTGTTCTTAATAAAATATTTTGTTGGTTTTGAAAAGGGTTTTGCTAAACGATCGAATAATATTTGTAATATTTTGTGTGAAAAGTTGGTTTGATTCTCAATTGAAAAAAAAATGAAAATCTTTAATACAATGGTGCGAGATGAGTGTGTTTTAGTAATTACGTGGAATACGAAATTTTGTGGGCAATGGATTTTATTAGACCGACTAGGTTGATAAGTAGCATTTCGTTAAATATTGAAAATTGAGGAATAAGTGTTTAGGGTATAAGTTAAGAATTTTGCGTGTAAGAGCTATATTAAAATAGATTGTAGGATGAGAAATTCGTCCATATAAACAATGCATTTTGAAATAATTAATGATTTGTTACAATAAACGATCGGACGTAGACATAATCGTGTTTACATATTGTAGTTTATTAAAAGAAAGTGTTGGTAACGATCACCTAGGCAAGGGAATCACCCCAAATCCATTGATGAGGTCGTTGCAATATGAGAAAGGAAGCGAAGTTAATCGTCGAGGTAAGGAAATCACACCTATCTCGATGATATGTCTCCACTCGTTGTTACAAAAGTGTAAATAAAATTACGTGAAATTATGCATGCTAATAGTGTATAATCGTATGAAAAGTAAGTGTACAATGTGTGCGCAAAAATGAAATCTCACAAATAGTTCAAAATTGACAAGAGAGAATTTCATCATAAAAGATCGAAAATAATAAAGCGTAAGTTCGATTAAAATTTGGATGGTTCCAAAATGGAACGTTGACTAACCAAAGTAGTTGAAAGGTCTTTTGAATCTGAGAGCATGCTTTGGCCTAATAGGTGGTATACTCTCGCCGACAAGTCGGTTAACGGTATTCACCCTTCCGGTTACTACATGCCCCAATTCAATCGAAAATTCGAGACTTGGCGAGATTTATGTAAAATCAAGGAGTGGGACTAGTCGACTAGATGCGGGTTTCACCCCTAGCTTGACGAGTTCGTACCCTAAGTGTGGTTGGTACTCGTTGGGTCAAAATTTAATTTCGACACGTTAACGAGGGTCCACTAGAAATTGAATTTGAAATTTGAAATTTGAAATTTGAAATTTCCATTAAGATGTGGATTTCACTCCTAACTTAATGGTGTAATTTCGTGCAACAAAAGTGAAATCAAACAGGATGAGAGTTGTTTACCAAATTGTGGGTTTCACGCCTATTTTGGTAAACTCGTCTCGTTTGTACAATGCGAGTGTTTTCGAGTTTAAGAAAAATCGAGTAAGATGCTTTAGTAAAGGGGAGTATGTTAAAGGAATACGAAAACAAGTGTAAACACATAAGAATGCACATCAAGAACGGTACATAAAGAATAGGACAATAAAACAAGTACCAACACATAGAGAAATATGCTAAGAATACACATAAAGAATCGAACAACGGAACAAGTATTAACACATAATAAAACAAGTATAGCATGTGAAGTGTTAACACATAAGTGACATATATGTTTGAAAGATGAAAAGAGAATAAATAAAGGCAATTAAGATAACATGCAAGTAGTTCAAGCAAAACATAAGAATAAAGCTCTAGAACTATAGACTAGGTTAAAGCATTCCTACTTTTCCTAATTCCCTATAGTTATGGCTCTGATACCAATCTGTCACACCCCAACCAATGGCGGAAACATCGGGATGAGACGAAGTGTGAAGATTGCTCGAGACATCATAACAATTGTGACAAGTATTTAAATAATAGATTCCATTTCATTTCTAAGAATCATTTACAAGAAATTGAAATAAATACAACATCATGAATAATGAATTACAATACAATGAGAATACAATTTAAAGTGTGTATCTAGGCATCCTATTAAATTCTATGTATCAACATCATCATTGCTAAACCTGCAACATGTTTTAAAATACAATTCAATGCAAAAGCAAAGGCGAGTATACAAGTTTATGAATAAGTATAAGTATAAAAGTTTAAAACGAATCCACATGGCAACTTAGCTTATACAAGATCAACCTAGCGTGGCATGCAATATTTCTAGCCAACCTCTGTTTACGCAAGAAAGTTTAATTAATTCAACATGACCCAAGTTTAAGGGGGGCGGTGCGTTACTCCTATAGCGCTATACATGTCGAAGGGAGGCTCGTGAGAGCTAATGACTAAAACATATCACATAAGTATGGTCCACGTAAGCATCAAGTATCATAACATAGTATTCATGTATAAGGATTGTTTTGTGCATTGCATAAAGAATAAGTTTAAGTGTAGTTTAATAGTAAAACATGTTACACCCTAAAAAGTGGTAAACATAAAAAGGGGGTTGCGAGTATACTCACATTGGTTGCGTTGCGATTTCTTGTAATAACGCACGAATAAACATGGAGAATAATCCAAGAGAACGAAGAAGAGCGATTATCCTAGATTTTCACATATCGGTCTAGTTAATAATTGTACCTTAAATAACGCTCCTAATACTTTATGTTTTACAATTAGTAATTTTACGTATTATAATTTATCTCATATAAAAGAATTAGAATTATTTATTATTATAATTTTTTTTTATAAACAGATGGTACTTAGCTTAGATTATATACATTTTATAATTCATTGTTAAATAACATTTATTTTAATAATAGTTTATGGACTAAAATAGAAAATAGTTTTTTAATCAAAACTAAGCCATATAAATAGTTTACTAATAAAACAAACTTGTTTTGAATAGAAAATGTGAATATACGAACAGTTGTCAGTTGCTAACCATGATGGATTTTATAGAAAATATAAACACTTAGTAAAAGAATGGTTTAGGAAACTGCAAAACCACACAAACGAACCCCCTATTTTCGATGTTGTTCGTATGTTATTCACTTAATATTGTCCCATTGTATAGAAATAAGGAAAACAGATTGATCGAGTTAAAGGGGTTGTACCGAAACAGTGACGACACGACCGTTGACGTGATTTCCGGTTTATGCCCCGGTGCCGTCTTCGAGTTCCGGCCGATTGTGGTTCTTCTCTGGGCAGTTTGTCATATATATAAAAATGAAAAGGATTCGAAACGACATTGAACAGAAGGGATAAGGAGTATACCAAAACAAAAATGGCGTATTATAATTATGATTAATACAATAGAACGGACAGAAAGTAAGCGTATGGAAAGTATACCGAACAGAAGTTGGTGGTCTTCGGCTCGTCTCCGACGTTGCCCCCGATCTCCGGTGAGCTCGGTTCGCTTCGGCAGGACTCCGTCGTGGATACAAGTTTCTCCAGTGACTTCCAAGTGATTCGAAAAGAGGTTGTGCCTGTGGTGAAAGGTGTGTGGTTATTCCGGCGGCTTCGGGTTTTCGGCAAACTTCGAAACAAGGCGAAACAGTTGTCCAGCAATGTTTCTAACATCTCCCGTGAGTGTGTATGTTGAGCAGTTGCGAAGAAGGGTTTTGAGGTGGGTATGATTTATATAGACAGAGGATAAAAAGTTTCGGTATCGTCTTTTTGGAACCTTCGTAACATACTTGTTTTCTTTAGCTAGGAAAATTAACTAAAGGTTCATGAGTATATATGGAAAACATGGCTGTCAATCTGTTCCTTTTTTTTTCTTTTTGGCGGCAAAGGTTGTTTAAAAAAAAAAGAGAATAAGTATTGTATATATAATTAATGTGTTTAGAATTGCACATCAAACCTTTCGGTTAACTACCTAGTAAATGAACAATATTTATAATAGATTAAATTTAGACTCATTAGGATTTTAATATGGAGATATTCCCAAACAGGAAGATTATTGGTCAACCTTATAAAATTGCAATGCTTTATATAATATATATATGTATTTATAATATATACGACTATGAATCCTCATTGGTCATTTAATAGTAATTTAATAATAATATATAATTATTAAGCATCACTTACATGCCACAACTAAAATTGCTAAACTTAAACAGCTAATAACTATGGTGAAATTGAACGAAAAAAAAAAAAGATATATAATGATGAAGTAGAGGTTTCTATGATTAGGATCTGAATTTCAAAACGGGTAGAATTTCTGGATATCTGTTTTAGGCGGATGTTACAGCAAAGATGTCCGGGATGCCTCACCACCGCTAATAAAATGCCAAATCGCCATAGCAACCTGACAGGGAGTTCATAAATGGTCATTATTCTCGTCATCTTCTCCACATAACTTGCATATCACCGATTCCACAATTACTCTCTTCTTACAAGTTGAAATCTTCAATTCATTTTTATTCCAAATTTTCGTAGCTTTGGTTGTTTAAACGTAATTTCGAGAATCGATATCTTATTCATTTTGTTTTGTTTTGGATATGCTTTGTTCATTGCGAATCACATACATAACAGTTATTTATGTTTACGTCCATCGTAAGTGAAAACACATTTTTAATAAAATTTCCAACAAAACTTGCACTTTCATGAATCAAACATCTCAAACAGAACCGTACCTATAATCTCTGAGAACCGCTGTCAGTTATATATCACTCCAAGGTGTTAGAAATAGAAAAAAAAATAATTTAGAAAAATAATGGATCCTCGTATCATATCCATATTTAAGTATTTCCTTTTTATAAGTTCTTGTAAAGCCTATAAATAAAGGCTTAGTTTTTCTATTTTGTATGCAAGATAAATCAATAAAATGAAGTCCCTTTTTGATTATCTCTGATTATCATTTACAACATGGTATCAGAGCAGAGTTTATGATCCTTGAAAACTCTGTTCATCATCTACCGATTATCCTAGCCAACCCAATCTCAAACCAAAACCAGAAAAATCTTCCAAAATCATTCAACCAAAATCAACTTCAAATCTGACCTGATTCCACTGTTCTGACGAATCAGTTCTCCGTCTTCATTCATCAGTTCCATCGTCAAACCAGTTCGCCCAAAACCCCCCAACGAACCATTCCAGTCCGACGAACAGTCCCCACGAAGACCCTGAATTCTTTGTCAAACTCCGAACCAGAAAAAAACCAAAATCAAACCAAAACCTAAACCCCGAAATCGAACCTGAAACCCCGGTGAACTTCGCCGCCGCCGCATCCTCTGCCGCCACTGCCGCTGAAAACCCTAAAATTCATCCGCCGGTCATAAACACCAACCAATGGAGCATAGACAGTCCTCTTTCATCTCAAAACTGCCAGTGATTCTGGCCACCATCGAAGACCGAAAAGCAGAGCTTTCCACCAAGAAACTACACCTACTTGAAGCAAAACGTGTGGGAGTAGCCGATGTTAAAGAACTGGAAGTCGAGTGGGGGACTCTGGAGTCCGAGATTGATCTGTTGGAACACACGGCCAATGTTATGAAGATGGATTTGATGCAGCGCGGGTTGCTAGTCGTCGATGATATTAAGATGCTGGGTGTTGGAACACAGGACGGGAGTTAGGGTTTACCTTTTCTTTCCTGTCAATCAATCGTCAAGTGCAAGAAGGGCTCCATTTCTTTCTAAATAAAATAAAATATTAAAAGAAAAACAAAAAAAACTCAAAAAAATCAAATCAAAGCTCAAAAAAATCAAAACCAAAACCAAAAAAATAAAAATAAAAAAAAAACCCAAAAACCCAAATCAAAACAATGCCAAAACCCAAATGGCCAAGTTGATTTTTCGGCTTGAGGGGAACCCAAAACCCAAAAAAAAAAAAAAAATCCAAAACCCAAAATTGCCTGCCATGTCGAAAGGCGGTAGCCTCAAATCAAACCAAAAGTTGCCATGTCGAAAGACGGTAACTCAATAGCTCAAACTACCATGTCAAGGAGACGGTAGCCAAACCAAAAACCAAACAAAACCCAAAATCAAAACCAATCCAAGTTGAATCATGGATATCCCACAATTCAACTTGAGGGGGAGTGTTAGAAATAGAAAAAAAAATAATTTAGAAAAATAATGGATCCTCGTATCATATCCATATTTAAGTATTTCCTTTTTATAAGTTCTTGTAAAGCCTATAAATAAAGGCTTAGTTTTTCTATTTTGTATGCAAGATAAATCAATAAAATGAAGTCCCTTTTTGATTATCTCTGATTATCATTTACAACACAAGGTTCTGACATCCTCCTGTGTGGAACAAGTTCTATCTTTTATCTGACTCACTACTAACTGAATTAAAGACCCGAATAGCAAGAGACTAGACGGGCTGATAAAAGTCACATGAAATGAGTAGATTTTGTAGCCACCTAACCAGTTACATCTTTATTATGAATCGACTCATTTCAGAGTCTCCAAATCACTAACCAAACAGTTATAATATAAATCCAATCAACCATTTTTGGACTTAGCATTGTGAGTGACTCATAGAAATTGGATTAGACGCAACAGGAAAGTGGACTTGCAGCCACTTTTTAACCACAAGCAAGACAAAATAAAAATCGCTTACATAAACATGAGTGGATTTTTCACATCCTTATCATTTCAGATACACAACTTCAAATATCGATATAACATTCATTATAAGCTTAGTTTTAGACACACTTTGGTTTGTTGCAAAACTCTATCAACTAGAACGTAGACCCGTTAACTAATAGTAATTACATAGAATTATTCATGTTTAAAGTTAGTGAAAACCCATATTTTTATTTTCACTATTTATCCATCTATACATCATTAGTAATGAAATCACATATTCAACTTAATTAATTCATAAAACACACAATACAATCATAGGTGAAAGCTCTTAATTAACTACCACCTGAAATGGAACCCATCCAGAACTCAGAAATGAAAGATCACAATAATCATGTAAAACTAAGAGCGAAAAGAAAAGAGGATAACTCCTCCACAGGCACTTTGACAACATCCTCTTGAACGCCCAAATCTTTATTTTCTCTTTTCGAACAAGATCTTGGAATAGCAGTTGCGAACCGTTGCATACGATTTTCAGTTCTATCCTCTTTTTTAGTTGGATGAACCATATTTGCTTGGCTGCTCCTTCCTTGGTAACCTATATCGTTGCTCCATAGACCAGTTTTACAGTAAAGTGCAAAATCTTCACAGTTGTTGTTCATCAAATCATACTCTAGATACCCATTTTCATACAGATAAGTGGCCCGGTGTATAACCTCTTCTGGTGGATCTGATCTTGCGGTGGTGCAAGTTCCGCCTCTAAGTTTGGCAACAAGGAACTCGCGACTTGCTTCGTATTTGAATCTGTATAGTTTGCCCTTTTTTTTGAAGCAATCTATGCAAGACACTCTTACTCCACTGCCTGCTACTTTTTCTGACCCACAATTCGATGTCGGGCAAGGAGTTCCTCCACTTGAGCTTATCCTGGAAGTAGCTGAAAAATGAAGAGTTCCATCTGCTTTTGGGTTTACCAGATGAATAAGTTTGCCTTCTCCAATGTAGATTCCTGCACAAGCAAATTAATAATAAGCTTCACAAAGGGTCAATAAAAAAACATATATATAGAAACCAATTATTAATTGAGCTGCTGACCATGGTGAGTGTATATGTTCTTCCTCCAAGTATAGACATGGTCTCCTTTCTCGAGGTCTGATCGTTTGACTTTCTGACTGAATAGATCCATTTGTATAGTTAAGTTGCTCACATATCATGAGAGCTGTATGCATATGTATATATAGAGAAACTGTGCTGACTTAGACCAACTTCAGTTCGTTAGAAGTTTAGATTGGGTTAAAACAGTCTTTTAAATTTGGAGTTGTTTCTTTTAATTTTACCGTCATTGACTTTTCAACAAATTTAAAAAACTAGTAAAATTTGTCGCGCTACGCGGCGGAACAATGGTCAGTATCAGTATCAGTTCCTTTTGTTAAGGTATTGGTACGGTATCGGGCACGATACCGACACTCGCTATAGCAGCTGAAATAGAATTAAAAAAGAACAGGTTGTGATAGATCTAAAAGGATGTCGACACGTGTTATAATGATTTAAAACTATAAAAAATGAATGTCCGTAAATTTTTCAATAGCACCGATAGTTGTAACAATATTTTTTTGTCCGGTGAAGAAACTAAATCAAGAGGTAGGGATGTGAAGCGACGAAGTCTTATTTTTGTACTTATATGTTTTTTTTTTTTTTGAAACATATTATATAAATATTTCCTGTGTTTCTTACCATAATTTTAATTTTTTCTGATTCAAACTATATTAATTAAGTAATAATATTTGTCTTGATTGATTTTATAGAAAAATATGTTTATACTATTTGCTAAAAATAAATTTTTGGGTTGTCCTCCATTATTGTTAACTATCTTTTCATGGCCCTCTAGAAAAAAAAAATCTAATTTTATTGGGTTTGATAGAAGCCAATATACATGAGTAACGGTGAAATTTTAGAAGATAAAAAAGCCAAAAGAGACATGGTTGTTTATAATTGGATTGTGACACAATAATATGTCAATGTAGCGTTACTGTAGCTAACAACTTCGAGCTGATTACTTGATCAACTTTAGTACATATGTCAATGTAGCGTTACTGTAGCTAACAACTTCGAGCTGATTACTTGATCAACTTTAGTACGGAATAAGATAGAAATGAAGGCCTCTAATCTGCTATTCCACGTTCCTAGACACTTGTCCTCACCTCCCAACTCTCCATAACACCTGTAACCTCCTACTCAATCCTCAACAACTATAAATAGAGTCCTTGTTTCATTTGCAAACTTGCACCTCTTCTTGTTAATCATATTTCTCTCATCTCTGGAGGTTTCTAGCTGAAAAGAACTTCCAAACTCAGCGCATTTTCATCTAAGGACCACTAGTAAGTGCTCCTTTCAGTTATTTTTTCGTTTATTAGGCTTTTAAAGCCAAAAGTCAAACATTTTCGATAAATGCTTTGACTTTCGGTTTAGACCTTAATGGTCCTGCCATTGTTCGGGACGAACATGGCTACTTTATCGTAATTAGGTAGGTGATAATCCCTTAAAAGGGAACCTCCTGAAAATCACGTTTGCTTGGTTAATTGACGGGTCAAAGTTTAATGCTTTACAAAGTCAAACGGTTCAGATTTTATAAAGTTATAATCTAATAATGTAGGTGTTCTAAATTATGTTTTAACACTTAAACAAGTTGGTAATAATTATTAGAACATGTGTAAACATGTTCAGCTCGTCAATTCCAGTTTTAAAGTCGGTTCGTAACCGAAAGTCGCGAAGTTTGACTTCTATTTTGACTTTCGATTCTGACCCGATTTAGATTAGTTACCTACTGATTTAAGGTTTCATTATGATCATAATTTAATGTAGCATAACCCTCTGAGGTTATATTACACGATCATAATCATATTCTGAGTTTTTGTTCAAGTTTCGTTAATATGCCATACTTTGACTAAAATGCCCTTTTTGCAAATTATTAAGGTTAAAAAGGTATACATGTAGATCCCACCAAAATCAGTGCGATTAGGGATTGGGATACAACTACTACTCCTACTGAAGTTCGTTCATTTTTGGGTTTCACGGGTTATTACCGCCGCTTTAACGCAAACTTCTCCAAGATTGTGGTTCCCCTCACAGCCTTAACTCAATAGAATAAATCTTTTGAGTGGGGACCCAAACTAGAAGAAGCTTTTCAGAACCTGAAGCAAAAGCTATGTGATGCACCTATTTTATATTTACCTGATGGCAACAACTATTGACGGCTCGAAAGGTCGAGTCTTGATAACAGTGAGGTAGTAGATCAAGCTTGAAGATGAGTTTTATCCTCTTCACGACTATATCATATCAGCTGATGATACCCACTGGCGGCTCTAAAGGTCGAGTCGTGATAACAGTGGCGTCCACTACTAGCGCTACTCCATAGGATCCTCTAATCATCAATATACTCCTATTCAACTCATCGACTACTGGTGCCGTGCCAGATGATTGTCCAATCTCAGAGACTGAGGAAGGAACAATGGAATCATTGTCATCAATCCACCCGTTACTAGTGTGAGTGTAACGTGTGTCTATATGACTAGAAAAGGCTGTGGAATCGGTGACTGGCAATGGCGAGGTGAAACTGGTCATATCAGCGGCAGACTGAGAGATAGTGTGTGGTAGCTCTGACAATACTGAGGTCGGAGAGGTCTCGAATTCAGGCTCACTCTCAGAGTCGTGAATCTCGATAGTCTCGTGCGCGTGCGACATTTGTGACACAATATAACTGTACTAAGTAAGTGCGTGCTCAAAATGAAAATAAAAAACACATAAGGCATAGACAAACAAATTAACACGTATGCACATAAATTCTTGATGTTATTAAACTGATCATAAACTGAGTTTTCGTAAAGGGTCGTAAATTATGTTTTAAAATGACCAAAGTGCCTTTTCGGCACATAGAATGGTTTTAAACATAATTTCTCGTACCAAACTCATTATAATCATCACGACTCGATCTACTTATTTAAGTTGTGTGATGCACCTATTTACAATCCATAACAACTTAATTTATTTTAAAATTTGTTTTTATTACAAATTATTTGATTGTAACGGTGGTTTTAAACATAATTTCTCATACCAAACTTATAGACAAACAAATTAACATGTATGGTTTATCTAATTGTAACGGTGGGTATCATCGAGTCCTGATAATTGTATCAATAGCTTAAATGTGTGTTAGGGTTTTTAATTCTAAGCTGATGAAAAGGAAAATGGTTTTGAGTGTTTTTTGTGGGTTTTATGAGAAAATCAACTAAAATAACGAGTTTACCCTCACATATTATGTATGTGAAGGAATTTAACTGATTCAATTAACGTGGTTAGTTGTAAAGGATTGAACCGACAACAAAAATAAACTTAAATGATGTTTTTAGCATCTTTTAAACATTAAGGATGGAACCTGCAAGTTTTATGAAAGATAAAGGACGTTTTGTTCAATTTACTCTATTTGGTGGAAATGGGTTTTGAATTTCTAATTGAAGAGGATATTAACTGAACATCAATTGTGGACCGTGAAATGTTGGGATAGAAGGTTCTTATGTTCTATGAATGTGCAATGTACCAAACTGTCGACGAAACTAAACATCAATTGAAATTCCTTGGGAAAATTATGGAGTAATCTTGATAACGAGATAAGCATTAGATAGAATCGTAGTTCGAGGGGCGACGCCACTAGAAAACAATAGTAGTTTTGAAATTATAGGGGTGGCGGCCGGATTGTTTGCTGTAGTCATGAAGGTTTGAATTAGGTTTAAAGGATACTCAAATGAAGAAGATGAAGATAGCATAGATGCAAATGGGTTTTTTTTTATTAAAGGCTTTATGAGGGGCATTTATGTTAATTAAAGTAGTAAACTGCTCTCAAGGTTATGTAATTGTATTCATATATGTTTTAATATGTCTATATATACACGTGTAAATTATAAGGAGGAAAAAGAAAGGAAAGTGCCTTATCTCAAATAGTATATCCCAAGAATTGAACTTCCTTAAGGCAAAATTCACACTTGGAGAACTTCGCGAAGAGTTGTTCCTTCTTTAGGAGTTCCATCGTTAGAAGAAGATGTTGTTCATGGTCAGCTCGGGTTCTTGAATAGATCAAAATGTCATCAATGAAAACAATGATGAACTTATCCAAATAAGGTTTACAAACCCTATTCATCAAGTCCACGAAGATGGCAGGAGCATTCGTCAAACCGAAGGGCATGACAGTGAACTCTTAGTGGGCGTATCGTGTGCGCAATGCAGTCTTGGGAATATCCTCTTCGAGTACACGAAGCTGATGATACCCACTGGCGGCTCTAAAGGTCGAGTCGTGATAACAGTGGCGTCCACTACTGGCGCTACTCCATAAGATCCTCTAATCATCGATATACTCCTGTCCAACTCATCGACTACCGGTGTCGTGCCAGATGATTATCCAATCTTAGAGACTGAGGAAGGAACAGTGGAATCATTGTCATCAATCCACCCGTTACTAGTGTGAGCGTAATGTGTGTCTATCTGACTGGCAAAGGCTGTGGAATCGGTGAAATATGACGAGGTAAAACCGGTCATATCAGCAGACTAAGAGATAGTGTGTGGTAGCTCTGGCAATACTGAGGTCGGAGAGGTCTCGAATTCAGGCTCACTCTCGGAGTCGTGAATCTCGATAGTCTCGTGCACATGCAACATCTATGACACAATATAACCGTACTAAGTAAGTGCATGCTCAAAATGAAAATAAATAACACATAAGGCATAGACAAACAAATTAACACGTATGCACATAAATTCTTTATAGTTCTCATACATGGTTAAAATTGATAGAAAACCTAAATATTCAATCTGATTGTAACGGTAAGGTAGTAGATCGAGCTTGAAGATGAGTTTTATCATGCTAATACTTTTCAGTTTGATGTAGATCGGCTGTACAGATCGATCTATAAGGGTCTGGGTCCGTTTACGGTTAACGAGATTGAAATTGAGGATGATTATGAGAGTAGTTATGGAGAATATGATTGTGGAGGTAGTGGTTATTGTTATGAAAGAGGTTTGAGCTTCGGAGTGATGTTTATGTTGATTTAGTTTATGCAGATGTGATTAAGGAGCTGAAAGGGATTGCTGATAGGATGATTAGGTCTGGTTATGAGAAAGAGTGTTGTCAAGTGTATTGTCATGTTCGGCGAGATGTGTTGGACAAGTGTTTGTTGATTCTTGGGGTTGAGAAGGTTAATGTTGACGAAGTGCAGAGGATTGAGCGTTGAGGTTAGTGGTCACATTCGTCAATGGTACGCGAGTTATCTTAGATCAGTTTGTGGGAAGCCTTGTTATGTTTGAATGATGAAGGGATTGGGGGGGGGGGGTCAAGTGTGTTAGGATTTTTAATTCTGGGTGTTTACACTCACATGTTATGCATGTGAGGGAATTTAACTGATTCAAGTAACGTGGTTAGTCATAAAGGATTGAACCAGCAACAAAAATAAAGTTAAATGATGTTTCTAGCAATTTTTAAACATTAAGGATGAAACCTGCAAGTTTGAGGAAACATAAAAGACTTTTCGTGCAATTTACTCCACCAGATATTACACAAAAAAAAACCATATAGCAAAGTAACATAAAATTAACAAACAACAATCTTTTTCTCAACAAATTTGACTAAATATGTAGACTAAATTTCAAAAGAAAAAGAAAACGGCTCATGCAATTCTTGTTAATAGCGTTCCGGCAAAAGCAAATGAAACTCTGATCACCGTCATGAACCCTAGATAACTGCTCCGTCACTGGTAGTCACAACTTCCACAACAACACCCTCCTTCGTCCGAGTAGTTGTAGGCGTGCGAGGAAGAAATGATTGTGCTGCTCTATCTCTTCATGTCTCTGGTCTCCTTTTCTTTCTCTCTCGTTATGTCTCTGTGAATCGCATATGTGCAATCTGAACTTTGATTGTGACCCAGGATGGAAAGGATGAGTGTTTAATGTAGTTGAGTTATAGGAGATAATCAAGGGGTTTTTTTATTTATTTATTAAATGGGGTGGATATGGTTGTAACAGGTGAATTGACATAAATACCCCTCATGTGAGGGGCACATGACCAGTTTTTAACTAAGTAAATGGATTGGGTTAGTGATGGGGGGCAAAAGCGTTAGAAAACATGACGTTAGTGGCTCGGATGTCAAAAGATTGTTTTAGACTGAAAAAGTTAAAGTGAAATAATCAAAGGGGCCAAAATCGTAATTTTCTCTATTGTATATTTAACAAATTGTCCTTTGCCTGTCAAATTGGACTAAAACCAACTTCAACCCATCATTCAGTCCACGTAAGCTTATGATCTCTAAATGTTAAGTTTGCATCTAATTACAAGTGGGCATCCAAGTGTAGTTTAATAAAATATAAAAGTACTCAATCTGATTATGTTATATATATGTTAATACCAACGAAACCTTTAGTCCGTATATTACATACAGTTGATTTGTATCATGATCTAGATCACTTAATATAAATTATGATGAATGTAGCAAACACTAATGAGAAGTTGACAAAAGATCAAAAGAATGTTGTGTGTCTAACATTTAATATGATCACAAAATCAAAATGTTCAATGCTGTATGTCATTTAATCATTAGTGTGTAGTTAGGAGCATCATTGGTCACAATTTAACTATAAATTATCATCACTCAATTGGTCATAGCTAGTTTGGATTATTTGAAATCCAAACTAAATAAATTTGTTAACATTTAAATCCGTATAGCTAGTATAATTTAAAACCAATTGAGTGTTTAACTTGCATAGACTTGATCAACAAAATGGATGTTTTTTCTCCATCCAAATGAATAAAACCCATCGAGTTGACTAGGGTCTCTTAGCAAGTTGCTAACATTAACATTATATTATAAAAGTAACAAATTGCTTTTGACCAGTCAAATTTGACTGAAACCAATTTCGATTTACTAATTTGAGTTTTAAAAATTTAACAGTAATGACAAGTTGATTATATTATATAATGCTGATACCTACGAAACCTTAAGTTCTCATATATTACATACACTTGATTTCGGATAGAATCTTTGGTGAGCGGTCGTGAATATATAATACGTAAAGTTACATAACTCAAAGAATCTTCCGTAAGCGTGTTTCATAATTGTCCATGGGCCATATGAGTTTAAAATGCGATGGTAATTGTTTGTACCGTAAAGTGCAATATGGATGCGATGGTAAATTTTGTCGTTTATGCAAGTAATGAGAGAAAATAATAAAAAAGGAAAGAATTCTTATTAACTCAATACTTAGAAAAGAGACATCGTCGGAGATGAATTACACTTGCTTATAAGAAAAATAATTAGACCCGCCGTTAGGGGCGGGGTTTCAACTGGGCCGCGTTCCAGCTACGTGGAACCGCGGTACCATATAGTCTAGATAAGCGGTAGGCCCCTTTGCCTAAGTCTTACTGGATGACATAGGGACCTTCCCAGTTGGGTCCCAGTTTGCCTGAGGGTTCCGCTCTGCTGGCTTCATTACCGCGCATGACGTACTCGCCCTCCTTGAAAGTATGCTGAGCCACACGCTGATTATAGTATTTTTCCAGAGTTTTCTTGTACTTTGCCTCGCTAATAGCGGCTGCCTCGCGCCGCTCTTCCAATAGATCTAGGCCTTCCCTTAGGAGTCGGTCATTGTCATCATTTTGCGCGGCTCCATGTTTTGAGCTGTCAGCTGCTCGATCAGTTTCATTTCGCTTGGAGTAAACCTTCGCACAAACGCGTGGGCCGACAGGTCCTCACAAAGTTCGTGGTTATGTTCAATTGTTCCGTCTTTTATCTCCCAGGTTTCATACGGGTGGTTTCGGACAGCCAGTAGGTAAAACGGGCAACCGGTTTTTTTGCTTCCAACTTTTCTAAGTGTTGCTGTACTCTGGTGCTCACCACCACGATCACATTCAAGCCATACCCTCCCGGTTCTTCCCCCGATTTTCTTTGATCGACGGGTGACAATAACGAAACCATCCGCGTTTGCTATTTCTTGTATCCGTTTCTTTAGTTCATCTAAGGAGTTGAAAACCTGTAACATCGACAATAATAATAATAATAATAATAATAATAATAATGATAATAATAATAATAAAATAATAATAATAAAATAATAATAATAAAAATATTAATAATAAAATAGTAATTTATACCGTCTTTTTTAAGTACGGACTGTCCAGAATGGGAGGTGCTTCACCACCATATCTACCATATCCACCATAACCACCATATCCTCCAACGTCCGAATTGTTTTGATGAACGTAAGGAGTGCCCGGGGAAATGAATTGCTGATGATCACCGTCTCCTACGTATCCACCGTATCCCCTGTATCCACCGTATCCACCATATCCACTGTTTCCTCCGTATCCACCGTCTCCTCCGTATCCACGGTCTCCTCCGTATCCACCGTCTCCTCCGTATCCACCGTCTCCTCCGTATCCACCGTCTCCTCCGTATCCACCGTCTCCTCCGTATCCACCGTCTCTTCTGTATCCACTAGCATGGTATGAGTCATCTACAGGGGCTGTTTCATCAACAGGAGGATGCTTGTTCAAATCTAGAAACGGGTTGTTTTGTTTTCCTTGTATACTAGACACAACCTCCTCTTGCTCATTAGAATCGGGAATGCCAGACTCCTCCAAAATAGACAACCGTATCATCATTAGTAAATAATAAACTAAAACAACAAGTAATTAAAACATTTAAGCTAATAACTGTTACCGGAACGCTTTCGTGCCCCCACTTTTCGCTAGAATACTGCCCGAAGATATAGTTGCCGTCCCAATATGATGACATTTCAACACTCCGGGATGATAAGAACGCAAATACAAACAACAAGAGTCTTTGGAATAAATAAAAGAAGAAACAAAATGTGAGTGTTTGTTTGTTGAATGCTCGGATGTGGACCAAGAACGCACTGTAGGTTGCATTTTATGTGAGCTAAAGACGCCTCGTATAGGTCTTTACTCCCAGTATGCCTTTAAGTCATGTCAGACATAGTCTCATCATAGTCAAATCGGTAAGTCCAAGACGCCTCGTATAGGTCTATACGAGGCGTCTAAATACCCTCGTATTGACCCCTCGTACAGGGCTAGACTCCCCGTCTGATGTAACTGATGTGACGTTGTACGAGGTGCAGAAGCTGGTCGGGAAAAGCAACCCTATACGCCTCGTATAGGGCTATACGAGGCGTCTAGAAGGGTGTGGAAATAGGGAATAAGGTGTGTGAATATGTAGACCCATTCATTTTTATTCCAAATTTTCGTAGCTTTGGTTGTTTAAACATAATTTCGAGAATCGATATCTTATTCATTTTGTTTTGTTTTGGATATGCTTTGTTCATTGCGAATCACATACATAACAGTTATTTATGTTTACGTCCATCGTAAGTGAAAACACATTTTTAATAAAATTTCCAACAAAACTTGCACTTTCATGAATCAAACATCTCAAACCTGCATTTTAATCTCTGAGGACCGCTCTAAGTTATATATCACTCCAAGGTTCTGACATCCTCCTGTGTGGAACAAGTTCTATCTTCTATAGACTTTTTTTTTTTTTCACTGCTAACTGAATTAAAGACCCGACTAGCAAGAGACTAGACGGGCTGATAAAAGTCACATGAAATGAGTAGATTTTGTAGCCATCTAACCAGCTATATCTTTATTATGAATCGACTCATTTCAGAGTCTCCAAATCACTAACCAAACAGTTATAATATAGCTCCAATCAACCATTTTTGGACTTAGCATTGTGAGTGACTCATAGAAATTGGATTAGACGCAACAGGAAAGTCGACTTGCAACCACTTTTTAACCACAAGCAAGACAAAATAAAAATCGCTTACATGAACATGAGTGGATTTTTCACATCCTTATCATTTCAGATACACAACTTCAAATATCGATATAACATTCATTATAGCTTAGTTTTAGACACACTTTGGTTTGTTGCGAAACTCTATCAACTAGAACGTAGACCCGTTAACTAATAGTAATTACATAGAATTATTCATGTTTAAAGTTAGTGAAAACCCATATTTTTATTTTCACTATTTATCCATCTATACATCATTAGTAATGAAATCACATATTCAACTTAATTAATTCATAACACACACACACACACACACACAATACAATCATCGGTGAAAGCTCTTAATTAACTACCACCTGAAATGGAACCCATCCAAAACTCAGAAATGAAAGATCACAATAATCATGTAAAACTAAGAGCGAAAAGAAAAGAGGATAACTCCTCCACAGGCACTTTGACAACATCCTCGCGAACGCCCAAATCTTTATTTTCTCTTTTCGAACAAGATCTTGGAATAGCAGTTGCGAACCGTTGCATACGATTTTCAGTTCTATCCTCTTTTTTAGTTGGATGAACCATATTTGCTTGGCTGCTCCTTCCTTGGTAGCCTATATCATTGCTCCATAGACCAGTTTTACAGTAAAGTGCAAAATCTTCACAGTTGTTGTTCATCAAATCATACTCTAGGTACCCATTTTCATACAGATAAGTGGCCCGGTGTATAACTTCTTCTGGTCGATCTGATCTTGCGGTGGTGCATGTTCCGCCTCTAAGTTTGGCAACAAGGAACTCGCGACTTGCTTCGTATTTGAATCTGTATAGTTTGCCCTTTTTTTGAAACAATCTATGCAAGACACTCTTACTCCACTCCCTGCTACTTTTTCTGATCCACAATTTGATGTCGGGCAAGGAGTTCTTCCACTTGAGCTTATCCTAGAAGTAGCTGAAAAATGAAGAATTCCATCTGCTTTTGGGTTTACAAGATGAATAAGTTTGCCTTCTCCAATGAAGATTCCTGCACAAGCAAATTAATAATAAGCTTCACAAAGGGTCAATAAAAAAACATATATAGAAACCAATTAATTGAGCTGCTGACCATGGTGAGTGTATATGCTCTTCCTCCATGTATAGACATGGTCTCCTTTCTCGAGGTCTGATCGTTTGACTTTCTGACTGAATAGATCCATTTGTATAGTTAAGTTGCTCACATACATATCATGAGAGATGTATGCATATGTATATATAGAGAAACTGTGCTGACTTAGACCAACTTCAGTTCGTTAGAAGTTTAGATTGGGTTAAAACAGTCTTTTAAATTTGGAGTTGTTTCTTTTAATTTTACCGTCATTGACTTTTCAACAAATTTAAAAAACTAGTAAAATTTGTCGCGCTACGCGGCGGAACAATGGTCAGTATCAGTTCCTTTTGTTAACGTATTGGTACGGTATCGGGCACGATATCGACACTCGCTATAGCAGCTGAAATAGAATTAAAAAAGAACAGGTTGTGATAGACCTAAAAGGATGTTAACACGTGTTATAATCGATTTAAAACTATAAAAAATGAATGTCCGTAAATTTTTCGATAGCACCGATAGTTGTAACAATATTTTTTTGTCCGGTGAGGAAACTAAATCAAGAGGCAGGGATGTGAAGCGACGAAGTCTTATTTTTGTACTTATATGTTTTTTTTTTTTTTTGAAACATATTATATAAATATATTTCCTGTGTTTCTTACCATAATTTTAATTTTTTTTTATTCAAACTATATTAATTAAGTAATGATATTTGTCTTGATTGATTTTATAGAAAAATATGTTTATACTATTTGCTAAAAATAAATTTATGGGTTGTCCTCCGTTATTGTTAACTATCTTTTCATGGCCCTCTAGAAAAAAAAAATCTAATTTTATTGGGTTTGATAGAAGCCAATATACATGAGTAACGGTGAAATTTTAGAAGATAAAAAAGCCAAAAGAGACATGGTTGTTTATAATTGGATTGTGACACAATAATATGTCAATGTAGCGTTACTGTAGCTAACAACTTCGAGCTGATTACTTGATCAACTTTAGTACATATGTCAATGTAGCGTTACTGTAGCTAACAACTTCGAGCTGATTACTTGATCAACTTTAGTACGGAATAAGATAGAAATGAAGGCCTCTAATCTGCTATGCCACGTTCCTAGACATTTGTCCTCACCTCCCAACTCTCCATAACACCTGTAACCTCCTACTCAATCATCCATAACTATAAATAGAGTCCTTGTTTCATTTGCAAACTTGCACCTCTTCTTGTTAATCACATTTCTCTCATCTCTAGAGGTTTCTAACTGAAAAGAACTTCCAAACTCAGTGCATTTTCATCTAAGGACCACTAGTAAGTGCTCCTTTCAGTTCTTTTTTCGTTTATTTGGCTTTTAAAGCCAAAAGTCAAACATTTTCGATAAATGCTTTGACTTTCGGTTTAGACCTTAATGGTCCAGCCATTGTTCGGGACGAACATGGCTACGTGATCGTAATTTGGTAGGTGATAATCCCTCAAAAGGGCACCTCCTGAAAATCACGTTTGCTTGGTTAATTGACAGGTCAAAGTTTAATGCTTTAAAAAGTTAAACGGGTCAGATTTTATAAAGTTATAATCTAATAATGTAGGTGTTCTAAATTATGTTTTAACACTTAAACAAGTTGGTAATAATTATTAGAACATGTGTAAACATGTTTGGCTCGTCAATTCCAGTTTTAAAGTCGGTTCGCAACCGAAAGTCGCGAAGTTTGACTTCTATTTTGACTTTCGATTCTGACCTGATTTAGATTAGTTAACTACTGATTTAAGGTTGCATTATGATCATAATTTAATGTAGCATAACCCTTTGGGGTTATATTACACGATCATAATCATATTCTGAGTTTTTGTTCAAGTTTCGTTAATATGCCATACTTTGACTAAAATGCCCTTTTTGCAAATTATTAAGGTTAAAAAGGTATACATGTAGATCCCACCAAAATCAGTGCGATTAGGGATTGAGATACAACTACTACTCCTACTGAAGTTCGTTCATTTTTGGGTCTCGCGGGTTATTACCGCCGCTTTATCGCAAACTTCTCCAAGATTGTGGTTCCCCTCACAGCTTTAACTCAATAGAATAAATCTTTTGAGTGGGGACCCAAACAAGAAGAAGCTTTTCAGATCCTGAAGCAAAAGCTATGTGATGCACCTATTTTATATTTACCTGATGGCAACGACTACTAGCGGCTCTAAAGGTCGAGTCGTGATAACAGTGAGGTAGTAGATCAAGCTTGAAGATGAGTTTTATCCTCTTCACGACTATATCATATCAGCTGATGATACCCACTGGCGGCTCTAAAGGTCGAGTCGTGATAACAGTGGCGTCCACTACTAGCGCTACTCCATAAGATCCTCTAATCATCGATATACTCCTATTCAACTCATCGACTATCGGTGTCGTGCCAGATGATTGTCCAATCTCAGAGACTGAGGAAGGAACAGTGGAATCATTGTCATCAATCCACCCGTTACTAGTGTGAGTGTAACGTGTGTCTATATGACTAGAAAAGGCTGTGGAATTGGTGACTAGCAATGGTGAGGTAAAACTGGTCATATCAGCAGCAGACTGAGGGATAGTGTGTGGTAGCTCTGACAATACTGAGGTAGCTCTGACAATACTGAGGTCGGAGAGGTCTCGAATTCAGGCTCACTCTCGGAGTCGTGAATCTCGATAGTCTCGTGCACCTGCGACATTTGTGACACAATATAACCGTACTAAGTAAGTGCGTGCTCAAAATGAAAATAAATAACACATAAGGCATAGACAAATAAATTAACACGTATGCACATAAATTCTTGATGTTATTAAACAGATCATAAACTGAGTTTTTGTAAAGGGTCGTAAATTGTGTTTTAAAATGACCAAAGTGCCTTTTCGGCACATAGAATGGTTTTAAACATAATTTCTCATACCAAACTCATTATAATCATCACGACTCGATCTACTTATTTAAGCTGTGTGATGCACCTATTTACAATCCATAACAACTTAATTTATTTTAAAATTTGTTTTTATTTCAAATTATTTGATTGTAACATTGGTTTTAAACATAATTTCTCATACCAAACTTATAGACAAACAAATTAACATGTATGGTTTATCTGATTGTAACGGTGGGTATCATTGAGTCCTGATAATTGTATCAACAGCTTAAACGTGTGTTAGGGTTTTTAATTCTAAGCTGATGAAAAGGAAAATGGTTTTGAGTGTTTTTTGTGGGTTTTATGAGAAAATCAACTAAAATGACGAGTTTACCCTCACATGTTATGTATGTGAAGGAATTTAACTGATTCAATTAACGTGGTTAGTTGTAAAGGATTGAACCGGCAATAAAAATAAACTTAAATGATGTTTTTAGCATCTTTTAAACATTAAGGATGGAACCTGCAAGTTTTATGAAAGATAAAGGACGTTTTGTTCAATTTACTCTATTTGGTGGAAATGGGTTTTGAATTTCTAATTGAAGAGACAGTGAAATGTTGGGATAGAAGGTTCTTATGTTCTATGAATGTGCAATGTACCAAACTGTCGACGAAACTAAACATCACTTGAAATTCCTTGGGAAAATTATGGAATGATCTTGATAACGAGTAAGCATTAGATAGAATCGTAGTTCGAGGGGCAACGTCACTGGAAAACAATAGTAGTTTTGAAATTATAGGGGTGGCGGCCGGATTGTTTGTTGTAGTCATGAAGGTTTGAATTAGATTTAAAGGATACTCAAATGAAGAAGATGAAGATGGCATAGATGCAAATAGGTTTTTTTTTATTAAAGGCTTTATGAGGGGCATTTATGTTAATTAAAGTAGTAAATTGCTCTCAAGGTTGTGTACTTGTATTCATATATGTGTTAATATGTCTATATATATACATGTGTAAATTATAAGGAGGAAAAGAAAGGAAAGTGCCTTATCTCAAATAGTATATCCCAAGAATTGAACTTCCTTAAGGCAAAATTCACACTTGGAGAACTTGGCGAAGAGTTGTTCCTTCTTTAGGAGTTCCATCGTTAGAAGAAGATGTTGTTCATGGTCAGCTCGGGTTCTTGAATAGATCAAAATGTCATCAATGAAAACAATGATGAACTTATCCAAATAAGGTTTACAAACCCTATTCATCAAGTCCATGAAGACGGCAGGAGCATTCGTCAAACTGAAGGGCATGACAGTGAACTCTTAGTGGGCGTATCGTGTGCGCAATGCAGTCTTGGGAATATCTTCTTCGAGTACACGAAGCTGATGATACCCACTGGCGGCTCTAAAGGTCGAGTCGTGATAACAAGGGCGTCCACTACTGGCGCTACTCCATAAGATCCTCTAATCATCGATATACTCCTGTCCAACTCATCGACTACCGGTGTCGTGCTAGATGATTGTCCAATCTTAGAGACTGAGGAAGGAACAGTGGAATCATTGTCATCAATCCACCCGTTACTAGTGTGAGTGTAATGTGTGTCTATCTGACTGGCAAAGGCTGTGGAATCAGTGAAATATGACGAGGTAAAACCGGTCATATCAGCAGACTAAGAGATAGTGTGTGGTAGCTCTAGCAATACTGAGGTCGGAGAGGTCTCGAATTCAGGCTCACTCTCGGAGTCGTGAATCTCGATAGTCTCGTGCACATGCGACATCTATGACACAATATAACCGTACTAAGTAAGTGCATGCTCAAAATGAAAATAAATAACACATAAGGCATAGACAAACAAATTAACACGTATGCACATAAATTCTTTATAGTTCTCATACATGGTTAAAATTGATAGAAAACCTAAATATTCAATCTGATTGTAACGGTGAGGTAGTAGATCGAGCTTGAAGATGAGTTTCATCATGCTAATACTTTTCAGTTAGATGTAGATCGGCTGTACAGATCGATCTGTAAGGGTCTGGGTCCGTTTATGGTTAACGAGATTGAAATTGAGGATGATTATGAGAGTAGTTATGGAGAATATGATTATGGAGGTAGTGGTTATTGTTATGAAAGAGGTTTGAGCTTTGGAGTGATGTTTATGTTGATTTATTTTATGCAGATGCGATTAAGGAGCTGAAAGGGATTGCTGATACGATGATTAGGTCTGGTTATGAGAAAGAATGTTGTCAAGTGTATTGTCATGTTCGGCGAGATGTGTTGGACAAGTGTTTGTTGATTCTTGGGGTTGAGAAGGTTCGTGTTGACGAAGTGCAGAGGATTGAGCGTTGAGGTTAGTGGTCAGATTCGTCAATGGTACGCGAGTTATCTTAGATCAGTTTGGGGGAAGCCTTGTTATGTTTGAAGGATGAAGGGATTCGGGGGGTCAAGTGTGTTAGGATTTTTAATTCTGGGTGTTTACACTCACATGTTATGCATGTAAGGGAATTTAACTGATTCAAGTAACGTGGTTAGTTGTAAGGGATTGAACCAGCAACAAAAATAAAGTTAAATGATGTTTTTAGCAATTTTTAAACATTAAGGATGAAACCTGCAAGTTTGAGGAAACATAAAGGACGTTTTGTGCAATTTACTCCACCGGATATTACATAAAAAAACCATACAACAAAGTAACATAAAATTAACAAACAACAATCTTTTTCTCAACAAATTTGACTAAATATGTAGACTAAATTTCAAAAGAAAAAAAAACGGCTCACGCAATTCTTGTTAACGGCGTTCCGGCAAAAGCAAATGAAACTCCGATCACCGTCATGAACCCTAGATAACTGCTCCGTCACCGGTAGTCACAACTTCCACAACAACACCCTCCTTCGTCCGAGTAGTTGTAGGCGTGCGAGGAAGAAATGATTGTGCTGCTATATCTCTTCATGTCTCTGGTCTCCTTTTCTTTCTCTCTCGTTATGTCTCTGTGAATCGCATATGTGCAATCTGAACTTTGATTGTGACCCAGGATGGAAAGGATGAGTGTTTAATGTAGTTGAGTTATAGGAGATAATCAAGGGGTTTTTTTATTTATTTATTAAATGGGTTGGATATGGTTGTAACGGGTGAATTGACATAAATACCCCTCATGTGAGGGGCACATGACCATTTTTTAACTAAGTAAATGGATTGGGTTAGTGATGGGGGGCCAAAAGCGTTAGAAAACATGACGTTAGTGGCTCAGATGTCAAAGGATTTTTTTAGACTGAAAAAGTTAAAGTGAAATAATCAAAGGGCCCAAAATCGTAATTTTCTCTATTGTATATTTAACAAATTGTCCTTTGCCTGTCAAATTGGACTAAAACCAACTTCAACCCATCATTCAGTCCATGTAAGCTTATTGTCACGGGCCAAATGTTTGAAGATCGCAATGCTATGGGCTGTGCTTGAACGCTTGGGTCACTGGCTAGTCCTGGACTTTATCGGGGGACGGAGTCAGTGTCAATGAAGAGGTGTACGTGCCTAGTCGTGCAAACGACGAACGCACCACTGGTCGAGAGCTGGCGCCGCTCTCCTGATGAGTCCAAGGCAGGACGAAACCAGTGACCCACACAAAGAAGCGGGATGGATTGGCTTGTCCCCGGGACTTGGGGACGCCACACGGGGGTCGGAAACTAACCCCGTGACAACTTGGTATCAGAGCAGAACGATTCTCGGATATGTTGGAACGTGACTCTTAACCAAATGAGCTTAACATTTAGAGTATGGTTGCGCAATGGTGGTGGGAGAAGACCAAATATGGGTTTGCTTCGGTAAAGGTCTTTGTACTCCGCGAGTATGGGATCGTGAGAGCCGCTCAAGTATAGTTGCAGTGAAGCCCTCCGTGTTATGTTCAAAAATATACGGTCCAAGCAGCGCCGTAAAAATGAAGTTTTGTGAAAGCTGCTACAATTATTCAGGTTCCCGTATTCCTGAAACAAGGTGAAACATCGGCACCTAATCCGATGCGGCGGACGTCAGCGCCACTTAAAACCAAAACTGACGTACTATATTGAACATGCACGACAGAAGATCATTGTTGCTGTGCTTCCGGGTGTCCTACCCTCCCAAAGTGAATCATGCTCAACATAAGGGGATCATGCATTGTCAAGTATGCGAGCTGGTATGGGACGGCGAGCATGCACGAGGACGTGCATGAAATGGTGGTGGGAGAGTGTCACAGGCCAAATATTTGAAGATCGCAATGCTGTGGGCTGTGCTTGAACGCTTGGGTTACTGGCTAGTCCTGGACTTTATCGAGGGACGGAGTCAGTGTCAATGAAGAGGTGTACGTGCCTAGTCGTGCAAACGACGAACGCACCACTGGTCGAGAGCTGGCGCCGCTCTCCTGATGAGTCCAAGGCAGGACGAAACCAGTGACCCACACAAAGAAGCGGGATGGAATGGCTTGTCCCCGGGACTTGGGGACGCCACACGGGGGTCGAAAACTAACCCCGTGACATTATGATCTCTAAATGTTAATTTTGCATCTAATCACAAGTGGGCATCCAAGTGTAGTTTAATAAAATATAAAAGTACTCAATCTGATTATGTTCTATATATGTTAATACCAACGAAACCTTTAGTCCGTATATTACATACACTTGATTTGTATCATGATCTAGATCACTTAATATAAATTATGATGGATGTAGCAAACACTAATGAGAAGTTGCCAAAAGATCAAAAGAATGTTGTGTGTCTAACATTTAATATGATCACAAAATCAAAATGTTCAATGTTGTATGTCATTTAATCATTAGTGTGTAGTTAGGAGCATCATTGGTCACAATTTAACTATAAATTATCATCACTCAATTGGTCATAGCTAGTTTGGATTATTTGAAATCCAAATTTCTGTAACTAAATAAATTTGTTAACATTTAAATCCGTATAGCTAGTATAATTTTAAAACCAATTGAGTGTTTAACTTGCATAGACTTGATCAACAAAATGGATGTTTTTTCTCCATCCAAATGAATAAAACCCATCGAGTTGACTAGGGTCTCTTAGCAAGTTGCTAACATTAACAAATTGCTTTTGACCAGTCAAATTTGACTGAAACCAATTTCGATCTACTAATTGGAGTTTTAAAAATTTAACAGTAATGACAAGTTGATTATATTATATAATGCTGATACCTACGAAACCTTAAGTTCTCATATATTACATACACTTGATTTCGGATAGAATCTTTGGTGAGCGGTCGTGAATATATAATACGTAAAGTTACATAACTCAAAGAATCTTTGGTAAGCGTGTTTCATAATTGTCCATGGGGCATATATTATGTATAAACCATTATTTAATCAGCAATAAATTACAAAACTTGTCCTTTATGTATGTCACTTATTACAAACTTTATCATTTATCTTCAATATTTACAAGAAACATACTCGATGTTTGAAAACCCTTGCAAGTTATGTCCTTTAGCCTTAACTCAATTATTTTTTATGGTTAAATCTGACCTAGTAGACTCCACATAAGGGTGTTTTGGTCATTTCTCATCCTAATACAATTATAATTTTATTTTTAAAAAACAAATAAAACCCACCCTCACCCTACCCCTACCCCTACCCCCACCCCACCCCCACCCCCACCCCCACCCCTCCCTCTCTCTTTCTCTAAATGTTGCCGACCAAATTTTTGGTATATCCGGATAACTTCTGGCCACCACACAACAGCGAACACCACCACCATCCAGCAGCGACCACCACCGTCTAGCGTTCACACCACCAACTACCCCATCACCGCCCTCACAAACCACCATACACCGACCTCTTCTTTCTTTTTTGAAAACCCTTTCTCTCTCTCTCTACTCACCCATCGCCGAACTCTCATTTCAGCAACGACCACTGGCAAGGATTTCGTCCATCATCTCCCTTTCTCGTCACTAAGAACCCATCTCCCCACCTCCGGTGAAAAGCCCCACCACCACCAATCTAAACCACATCTCCGGTGAGTTACTCAACCCTCAAAATCGTTCTTACTATAGAGAATAAAAGAGAGATATAGGTGTTTATATACCTCTTTAGATATAAATTATGAAGGAATTCATGGTCGATTTAAACGTCGAAGAGATTCGAGAGATGAAAGAGGACTGAGGATGAAAGGAATTCACTGATCGATTTCAAAATTAGGGTTAATTGTTGTTTTCCTTTTTTAATTGCGAGATGTATCCTTCATATTCTTTGGTTTTAGTTTCTAAAGGCACTAGTACTATTTGTGGATTGATGGTTTTGGTGGTGGTTACAGGAGGAGGTGATGGTGGTTGCTGGTGGGGGTAGTAATTTAGAGTGAAGGAGAGAGGGGGAGATTGGGTAGAAGTTGGAGAGAGAGAGGGGGGGATAGAATGTATTTATTTATTTATTATTTATTTTAGTATTTAGGGTAAAATGACCAAAACACCCTCATGTGGGGTCTACTAGGTCAGATTTAACCATAAAAAATAACTGAGTTAAGGCTAAAGGACATAACTTGCAACGGTTTTCAAACATCGAGTACGTTTCTTGTAAATATTGAAGATAAAGAACACAGTTTGCAATAAGTGACATACATGAAGGACGAGTTTTGTAATTTACTCTTTAATTAGAGTAAAATGTCCGGATAGTTCCTGTGGTTTGTCAAAATTTCACATTTAGTTCCCAACTTTATAAAATTACACTCATGCTCCTTGTGGTTTGTTCGGCTGTTAATCGGATAGTCCCTGAAGTGGATAGAGGTTAGTTTTCACAGTTAAGTCTATGTGAAATTACTAAACTACCCTTACTTATAATTAAAACATTAAAAAATAGAAAAAAAAGTGGGACCCACCTTCCACTTGTTCTTCATCTTAAACCATCACATCTAACCTTCTAAAACCACGACCACCTTAATTAAACCATCACCGACCACCACCTCCTTAAATCACCTCTGAGACCACCACTCCCCACCATCACCCTTTCTCCGCCACCCCTGTTTCATCACTACCCTAAAATCAACCACCCTTGCATATATATTAAAATTTCACTATCTCAGTAACAATACACAACTCCATATAGTATCCAATTATCTTCTTAACTATACATTGACATATCCGTCTCATTTTCAACTAATTTTCTCATTGAAAACCTCCATTTTCATGCAATTTCCCCCAAATTTTAACCAAAATCGCCATGAAATCTCTCTTTAACAACTCAACTCTCTCAATCAACTACAGAAATCGAATCAAAACCTCACCAATCGATACATACAACCGTCGTTTTCAACAATTTTCCATAACAAATGCACAATCAATCAGTTTCCGCATATCTCACCAACAAAAGTAGCGATTGACGGTTAAATCGGTGCTAGATTTAGCTTCAATCGATCAGTATTTTGGAGTTACGGAATCAGATGCATCGGAAACCTAATCAGACGGTGTTAGAAGCTCAGGCTAGGGTTTGTACTGGACCGACTTAGACTAAACCGCTCACTAAAGAACAAGCGTTTAAAGTTTTGGATACTATATTAAGATCTGGTATGATATTTTTGGATGTTTTAGTTTGTGTGATGAGGTTTTATCATTTTACAGCTTGCAAAGTTTTGATGATGGGTATGTTGTAGTTTTTATGATTACTTAGTTTAGTTGAGCTCTGGTGTAGCAAATAGTTTCCGGTTGATAGTCGAGGTCCAAACAATACTACCCTCTCTTTCTCTAAGATAATTTGCAGCAGTGGTAGAGGGTAATGTCGTAATGGTGGCAGTGATGGTTGCTGCCGGTGGTAGAGGTAATGTTGGTGGTGAACTGCACATTGTGTTTGATAGATTGAAGAAGAGGTGAGGGTGGGGCCCATTTGAGTATAAATGATTAAGGGCACTTTTTTCATTTTATATGGACTTAACTGAGAAAACTAACGACCATCCACTCCAGGGACTATCCGAGTAACAACCGAGCAAATCACAGGGAGAAAGAGTGTGGGTTTTGTGGGTAAAACATGGATGTTAAATAATAACATATGGTGAAATCTTATTTTAACATGGTGTATACGGCCGTATAAGGTTATACGGCCTGTATACACCATGTTAAATAAATCTGGCCGTATACAACGTATACGATAGTTTTATAGGGGCCGTATAACATCATACGGCCCGTATAGATCAGATTTTTTTTGTTTGTTTTTTTTTTTTTGAGTTAATATTCACACATCAGAGTTTTGATCTGGCAGTCTATATAGTATTCAGAACCATCAAATCTAACTGCTTCTGCCGTCCGATCACAATACCTTACCTCATCGGATTTCTGATGAGGTAGTGTAATGGTTCTGAACACTATATAGACTGCCAGATCACACATTAGATAGAACTAGCCATTTTCATCTTTCACCAACAAGATCCAAATAGTCTATGTTCAACACCAAATCTCATTTGACCAACAATCAAGATGGTGGACCGCAACACCGCAAAACCTGGGTTCCACCAATTTCCCTTGCGTCGACGATGAAAGACGACTTTTAACTATCAAGGAAAACTGGTTTCACTTTTCTTTTTACTTTGAAACAAATCCCATTTCATCAAAGAGAAAGAAAACTCAGACAAACGACCAGATGATAAACATAAAGCAAGCATGGAAGACTCAATAGCAGCAGTTGAATCATTATTATTGTACAGTTTCAACCCGTTCAACAATCAACAAGCATGGAAGACTCAATAGCAGCAGTTGAATCATTATTATTGTACAGTTTCAACCTGTTCAACAATCAACAAGCATGGAAGACTCAATAGCAGTAGTTGAATCATTACTATTATACAGATTCAACCGTTCATCAATCAACAAGCATGGAAGACTCAATAGCAGCAGTGAATCGTTATTATTGTACAGTTTCAACCTATTCAACAATCAACAAGCATGGAAGACTCAATAGCAACAGTTGAATCATTATTATTGTACAGTTTCAACCTGTTCAACAATCAACAAGCATGGAAGACCTAATAGCAGCAGTTGAATCATTATTATTGTACAGTTTCAACCCGTTCAACAATCAAGAAGCATGGAAGTCTCAATACCAGCAGTTGAATCATTATTGTTGTACAGTTTCAACCCGTTCATCAATCAACAAGTATGGAAAACTCAGTAACAACAGTTGAATCAGTATTACTGAACAGTTTCAACCCATTCTGCAATCAACAAGCATGGAAGACTCAATAGCAGCAGTTGAATCATTCTTATTGTACAATTTCAACCGTTCATCAATCAACAAGCATGGAAGACTCAATAGCAACAGTTGAATCATTATTATAAACGCATTCAACAATCAACAAGCATGGAAGACTCAATAGCAGCAGTTGAATCATTACTATGATGAGTAATGTAACGAGAAGTGTTGGGATTCAAGGGTTTAGACGCCATGTCGCATGGGGATGGGTACAGAAACCACCAAAGGGATAATGGATATTATATAAATATCAAAACACAACGTTTCAAAATAAAACCTACCAAACCATAACAAAGTCCTTTTCCTTCAATTTCCAGAACATTCTCCCCAAACGAACCTTAAGGATGCATTCCACGGATCGGCCTTCTTCGACAGTTCTCAATATCAGAACATCGTTGATAAATACAAGACATAAGAGTTTGTGGATTTAGGTTGGCTATGATCTCTATTCGGCCATCTTTCCAAACCGCAACATACGAATATGTGGTTCCCAATTTGTAAGATATCATCACAGAGCCCCTCTATTTACATGCAGTGTACAGTGTTCTAATATCACCATATTGGTGCAATATTAATTAACACAAACAAGGTTCGTAGTTCTAAATCCTCAGTCTTACTGTGTTTTCATCAATTCCACATATACTAATTTAAAAAAATGTTGGTTAATTGTATACGAGTCGTATAACGTTATATGGCCCGTATACAAGACAGAAAACAGTGCTCGTATATTGAGTATACGAGAGAATAAAAAAATTATAAAGGTTGTATACGACCCGTATAACTTTATACGGCCGTATACAGTCTTGCAATTAGTTAGCAGTCATTACTTCTTAATGAACTCGAATTCAGGAAATGATAAATAATGTAAGCAGAAGCGTTGGGATTCAAGGTTTTAGACGCCATGTCACATGGGGATGGGTACAGAAACCACCAAGGCGCAAGAATTGAATTCGTGGATTTAGATCCAGAAAACTTTTACAAGGAACGTATAACTCGATATCAGAACATCGTTTAAGCAAGAATCTAGGCTCAAGGAGTCCATACGCGACAAGGTGGTGGTTTTGGAGGGAAGAGATTCACAGTTACAAATGCAAAAGCTGCAATCAAGTTTAAGGATGCAAAAGTCGCCGAGTTCTTCGTTCCTTTTCTTCAAATTTTCAACCTTAGTTTCCAACATAACACACCTTATTTCATTTTTTTAATCTTTTCTTTGATTTCAACAAATCTTTTTAACAATCCGTAAGCAAATACCAAATTTAGACCTAACAGAAACCCTAGATAAATAGTAAGCAAAATACATAACGGTTCTCTAGTTCTATATATCAGCGTTGTTTATCCTAAAAGGTTTTAATTGTCATCCTTGCCAATTGTTATTGGGAACCCACGTATCATGTGTACATTAATATTATTTAATTCTTGTATAAACTGTACTCTTATTATTTGGTGGAAAAATTTACACCTTGAAATATTTGAATTCAAAGAAATCCATACAAATCAAGGAGTCAATTTTAGCTTATTTACTTGGTTATGAGAGAAATGGTGTCTTTATATAAAAAAATAGATTGAAATTTTTGATATGGAAAATGAATAGGTTGACTTAAATATAAGGTTGAAAATTTGAACACACAATTAGATATGCCACTAGTTAGGGGTGTTCAAAAAAATCCGAATCCGAAACCGAATCCGAAATATCCGAAAACCCGTATCTGAAATATCCGATTTTCGGATATCCGAATTTTCGGATATCCAAAAATCGGATAATCCGAAAATTCGGATTCGGATTCGGATAGTGATTTTGAGAATTTTCAGATAATCGGATTATCCGAAAATTAATTTTTATTTTTTTCGGATATCCGAATATCCGAAAATATCCGAAGTATCCGAAAAATATCCGAAGTATCCGAAAAAATATCCGAAATATCCAAAAAATATCCGAAGTATCCGAAAAATAACTGAAATATCCGAAAAAATATCCGAAATATCCGAAAAATATCGGAAATTTATATTCGGATATCCGAAACTATCCGAAAAATCTGGTTCCAAATATTAAAAAATAATAAAAAAATAAAATTTAAATAAAAAAAATGGATATTCGGATATCCGATTAGATATCCGAACCCGAATCCGAAATTTCGGATATCCGAAAATCGGATATCCGAAATTTCAGATTCGGGTTCGGATGTCAATATTTCACTATCCGAAATTTCGGATATCCGATTTTCGGATATCCGAAAACCGGATTATCCGATCTTGAACACCCCTACCACTAGTACAGAATGAAGCAAATGATGCGATGGGCTATACTCAAAAGATGTGGTCAACTATCTTACCCGAATCTGAAGAGCATTCCCATCCACTCCATCAAATTAACCTCTATTTTTAAAATATAAAAAAACCTTCTAAAAACCTACTCCAACCTACCCACTATATCTATACTCTAACCTTAAATATTAAAAAAAGGCTACAGTAACTTTTTATACATAAAAAGCTACTGTACACTCTTCATTTCCAACCACCACCTCTTCCTATCTTCTCCCGCCCCTCTCCTTCCACACATCAACTACCAGCAACAAAATTAACGAATTCCCACTTCACAGGTTTGGATTTGTAAACGTTGAGGGTTCCGATTTGTAAACATAGGCTTCTATTGGAAACTAGGGTTCCGATTTGAAAAGGATTTTGCTATCAGCAAGTATCAACCGATTCATCCTTCACATCTCCATCCCTCTGCTATATGTAAGCTTTTTTTGTTCATTTTTTTTGGATTTTAAGTTTTGAGTCTTTATTCATGAAGTGGTTTGGGATGGGTTGAAACCAGTTTAGCTCATAACGATTTGGTCCATCTCTTGTTGATTTAGTGTTTCTCAGTTTGAGAGAGATATTATCAACTGAATTTATAATCAGGTTGAATTCTAGCTAGATTAAGTATAGCTCTATTTAGGATATTATCGCTTGAATTTATAGTTAGGTTAAATATAACTGTTTGTGATTAGTCATTTGCTTGCAGTTTATTACATCAAAACTTTGAAATGGAACTCACCTGAATTATTAAGCTCCTTTTGAATTAAGTTGCAAATTGTTTAAGTCTGTTGTTAAGTTTTATATATGTGTGTTAGTTAAATCACTTATTGATTTAGTGTTTCTCTGGTTGAGATATCATCAACTGAATTTCTACCTTGGTTGAATTTCTAACTAGATTAGGTGGATTAGTGTAGCTCTATTTAGGATATTATCAATGAATGCATTTCTGTTGTTATGTCAAATTCATTCATTTCCTTGCAGTTAACTAAATCAAATATGTGAAATCCAAAAGTATATTTGATATAATCTCAAATTTTACATTTCTTTGTAGTGTATTAAGCCTTTCATATGCAAACTTCCACTGACATTCAATTTTTCATTTGCATTCACCAGATTCTGTAATGACATTTTTGAATTTCAATTACTACATTTTAAATGTCACTATGAAGGTGATACTGATATGGGTGCGGCTACTGTTTGCATGTGACCCATGAACTGGCTTTTGAATTGGTCAATTGGTTTCTTTCGTTCTCGTTCTTCTCTCAATCTTTTTTTGACGTTTTTCATAGAAAAAAACCTGCGTTTTTTGCTGAAAAACTGCAGTTTTTTGGCCAAACCGGGGTGAAAAGCGCAGAGGCGGAGGTTATAAACAACGAGGTTGCTGCCGATGACGGGAGACCTTCATCTCCGCCAGATGGTGAGGAGGAGTTCATTGATGATGATGGGACTGTGTACAAGTGGGACAAGACGCTTAGAGCCTGGGTTCCTCAGGTTAGTTGACTACACTACATTTTTGTTTTACATTACAGATGTCATTTTTTACTCAATTGTACACAATTTCATCGTCATGTTTGTTCTCTAATAGGCAGAATGAGTTGGGGTTAAAGATTTTAACAAAAAAGGAAAAAGGTAAATGGGTCAAACTAAAGTTTAGTTTGTGTTTTTTTTGCAGCCAAGATGACTGATGGTCGAGCAGCGACCCCGGCGGGACTTATTTCAGCATCAATAGCACATGCTTTTGCACTATTTGTTGCAGTTTCGGTTGGTGCTAACATATCATGGGGTCATGTGAACCCAACTGTGACATTCGGCTTGTTTGTTGGTGGCCACATTTCGCTTTTGAGGAGTGTCTTGTATTGGATTGCTCAGTTGACAATTTCGATGGAGATTTGGGATGAGTCAAAATAGTGGGTAGTTAAGATTGTAAATGAAAGAAAGAGGAAAAAATAATAAAAAAAGAATATAGAGATAAATATAAAGGATAGGATGTGGAGGGTTTTTTAAAATGGGAAGTAAATTTTAAAAAGTAGTGATTTTTTGTTAAATTATAGGGTTAAAGATAATGGAGTGGATGTGAATGCTCTTATACCATTTCTCAAAAGAGTTCACCTTATTTTTCTTCGCTAGCCCAATTTCCTCAACTCAAAAGATGCGGTCAACATTTAACCCGCATCTTATACCATTTACCTAAAAATTTCATATATTTCCCTTCCCCGCCCAATTTCCCCTCCACAAAACCCCCAAAAATCCCCCCCCCCCCCTCCATATAACCTAATCTGAACTTCCAATTCATCTTATACAGAGAGAGAAAGCTTATGGATGGTAATGATGGACTGATAAAAGGAGAGAGCAATAAAGCTAGAGTGTGCAATGTAAACCAAGTGTTTGTCATTAGGCTTGATCCGTCAATCATCAACGGAGCCAATAACGGTAGACTTCGTGTCGACAATTTTCATCTTTCAAACCCTAAATTAGGTGAATAACTTCAGCACTTCATATTATCTTCTCTCAGAGGTCCAAAAGTACGTATAGGTTTGCTTATTTTTAGGTTTTGCTATGGTTTTATGTGTAATTATGATTTGTTTGATTGAAATTGAAATCGATCTTGTAGGATTTTGGTTTGTGTTTAATTGGGATTACACAATGATAACCATTGGTGTTATAATGTTATATGTTATTTATTCGAAATCATTTTGAAAAGTTTTGTTTTTGGAGAAGGGGGAGGTGGATGAAACTGGTAGTCATGGTGGGTAACTGGTTTGGCTGAATTGGTATGCTCTGGTCTAGGGATGAGCTCGGTACCAACTGGTACCGGCACCGAAAATCCTCAAAAGTGGGTATCGGTACTGAATATACCCGGTATGATACCGGTTCGGTACCTTTATTTGAGGGTAAAAACTGGTAAATATCGATACCGGTCCGGTACCGAAAATGTCAAAAGTCGGTACCGAAAATGTACCCGGTTCGGTAAATTCAGTATCGGTACCTGGTACCATTGCCTAAATAGGGCTCAGTATTACAAGTGTGGAGTGACTTTTGTTTCAGTTGTAGAATTCACAGTTTATTTTGTACCCCAATCGTGAGTCCTAACAGTCTTCGTAAAGTTCAATAGTTGTCCTTAATTCCTTACAATAATAGAAAAATATTGTTAAGATGTTAGTATTAACATTATTTAAAGTTGTAGCTGAATAAAATCTTGTTGAGCTTGCCATTTGACCTTATCTAGCAGGCTTCGTTTACAGGTACAACAACAATACGCTGAACTTTGGATTGGAACTCATGCCTCCGGTTTGTCATATATAGTCGGGGAAAAGGTGATTGCTCTCCGGAATTATAGACTCTTGCTGTTTGAGATTGTCTAATCCTAAGGATTTTAAAAAGCATTTCATCTGCTTGACAAAATGTAAGTTGGCTTTGGTTTAATTTTCATACTCCTGTTATAAGTTTATGTGCTTTATTAATGTTTTTCACGTGTGAATGAAAGTAAATTAAATTGCTGCAAAATAGCAAACATAATCAAGTAAAATGGACTTAATTGATGGCAAAATGGGCTGGTATTGTAACGGGTCAAAATAGGTACAGGTCAAGGAGGATAAATATTGATACAAAAAAAAAAAAAAACAGCTTAGATTTGTCTAACTTGAAACTATATTTGTCCATATTTCTTTATTTTTTTATAAATAACTAGTATGCCATATATGATTAAAAACATATCATTTTTGTATTTATATAGTTTCATGCATTAAATCATGGTTCGGGAGACTTGTTACCTTATATGTCGGTAAGACATCGCTCAGTAGCGGTTCATTAATCAAAAGTTTTCGATGGTTGGGTTAGATTTATCAATAGTGTTAACATTAGAACTCTAAATTCAACATGCAAGTCTTGATCAAAACAAAAGTATACCATATATACTATCTAGCATATATTAATACACTGAATTATCATGCTATTCATACCATTAATTCTCCAAATTTGAAATTAGTTTGTTTCTTTTAACTTACCAATAATAATATTTATCTAATCTTAGATTTGTTACATAACACTTCTACCATTTGGTTTAACCGAAATACTTAAGACAATCATATATATACTAAACCAAGTTATTGTGGATACGGCTAAATTTGTTTTCACTTCTAATGCATGGTAACCTTTTGCAGGCATCCATTAATTAATATAGCTGGAACAATTTATAGCAAGACTCAGGATGGGTTTTTGATGTATCAAACAAGGCAAGTGTTGCTACGTCTTTTTGGTGATAAGTTGGATGTGGCGGTAATCATGAGCTTTCACGTGGAAGAGACGGGTCGGCTTCTCAAGGAGGCGGATGTTGCGCTCAAAAACTTTTTGGTGGTGACTACACAAGTAACTCTTTTCTGATTAAATGGCCCGTTGAAATTTGGACATAGGTAAATATATGTGTTTAGCTTTTTTTTTTTTTTTTTTTTTTTTTTTTTTTTTTTTTTTGCCATTGAGTATAAGGATTCATCTGTTAATTACTTGAAGCATGACATGTGGTCTTTTATTCACACAAATGATAGTTACGCCTTACTATTTTTGCGAGGTTAATGCGTAAGTAAAAGTCGTCAAAAATCGAGCGTTACAGATTTTAACATCCCCGCGACCCGTTGCGGAGTGCAGACATTACCACTAGTATATGTGTATGAAAAATCATTATTGTAGGGACGAGAGTGTGGTACAAGCAACGGTAGCAGTGCTGGGAGATTTTGCAGTTGCATCTGGTCCAAACGTGAAGATGTTTAGCGAAGATTTGGCCGTTTGTAGTGCATTTGCTGGTATTGATTGATATAGTGCATTAGAGCCGGACATTTTTTATCGGATAGCCATGAATGAAGCTCATGATTGATACATCGATAATATTATCAGGCATATGATTATACTATGTGTAAATGACATTAAGTTATCAATTTGAATTTATGTTAATTTGAGATCATAAAATGATTATACTGTGTGGAGTTATAATCCTTGCTCTTTTGTTTTACAGCTGGTATACCTTCTGCTACCGTTAGTGTTGGACTGTTGGTGACAGATCCAAACAAAGATAAAGAAGTTACATATGTACACTTGCATATATTTTTAAGCTTCTATCATTTTTGTTAAGTTAAAACTATTTTTTGTTACGCAATTTCTACGGTTCAGGTTGCTAGTATGGATTGAAGACGTCGGTTTAAGTTCAAAGTATGAAGACATCGGTTCAAGAAGCTATTCTATATTACTTTCACCTTTAGAGTTATATGTATTTGTGTTAAAACTTTTGTAATGTTGTGTTACTTTGAAACCTTTGTATTTTATATTCTTGGGTTATATTATATTGGTTCTTATTTAATTTTGTTTTTTGTATATATTATTTTCAATATTAGATAATTTATTAATAATGAGAATTTATTGGGAATTTTTAATGAAATTACCAATATATATATATATATATATATAGGGAGAAGATCATGCGAGAACCACCTCTTATTGTGAGAACCGCGAGAACCAATGTGAACACACCAAAAATGCCTAAAAATACCTAAAAATCACACAAAATTTTTTTTTTTTGAATTTTTTAATATTTTTTATAAAAAATCGCTACTTTTCGAAGCAAAAAAAAAAAAGTTTTTTTTTTAAATTTTTTTAAAAAAAAAAATTTTTTTTGGCTTCTAAAAGTAGCGATTTTAACATAAAAATATTAAAAAAATTTAAAAAAATTTTTTTAGATTTTTTTTTGAGTTTTTTAGATTTTTTTTTAGGTTTTTTGGGGGTTTAGTTTTTAGCATTTTAGCTTGGGGGGGGGGGGTGGGGGGGTTTAGGTTTTTGGGGGGTGGGGGGGTTTAGGTTTTTGGGGGGTGGGGGAGGGGGGTTTAGGTTTTTTTTTTTTTTTTTGGGGGGGGGGGGGTTAGGTTTTTTTTTTTTTTTTGGGGGGGGGGTGAGGGTTAGGTTTTTTTAGGTTTTTTTTAGCTATTTTAGGTTGTGTTCACATTGGTTCTCAAGGTTCTCACAATAAGGGTGGTTCTTGCATGAGCCCCTCCATATATATATATATATATATATATATATATATATATATATATATATATATATATATATATATATATATATATATATATATATATATATATATATATATAGGGGATGGTTATCTTGAGAACGCTAAATATTGCGAGAACCGTGAGAACGAATGAAGAAACAATCAAGAAATATATATATATATATATATATATATATATATATATATATATATATATATATATATATATATATGGGAGCCGCTAGAATGAGAACCACCTCGAGTTGTAAGAACCGCGAGAACTACACCCCACGGAGCGCCGTTCGCCGCGATTTTTTTTTTACAAGTAGATGTGTGCATTATAAACACGGCCGTAAAAAATCACGACGAACGGCGCTCCGTGGGGTGTACTTTTTTACACCTCAAGTTTGGTGAAAAAAAAAAAGAAAAAAGAAAAAAAATTAAAAAACACCAAACTTGAGGTGTAAAAAAGTACACCCCACGGAGCGCCGTTCGCCGTGATTTTTTACGGCCGTGTTTATAATGCACACATCTACTTGTAAAAAAAAATCGCGGCGAACGGCGCTCCGTGGGGTGTAGTTCTCGCGGTTCTTACAACTCGGGGTGGTTCTCATTCTAGCAGCCCCTATATATATATTATTTTACCTAAAACACCAAGAAATACGGTTTTAGAACCGCATCTCTTGAGTATATTAGGAAAAAGTAGTTTTTTGTTAATATATCAAAAGATGCGGTTCTACTCTTATAAATAATTTTTTTTTATTATTATTAATGTCTTTATAACAACGTCTACATTGTCTTTATCATACTATCGATACATCTTATTTATAAGAGTAATTAATCGTGTTAGAGTTGCAAGTTGATTACTTGGTTATGATTCCTTCTCATATATACTTATTATATATATATTTTCATTATTGAGTATGATTGAATATTAGGGTTTTGAGAGAAAACGAATTTGTGTTCTGTATTCAGAAATTGGTAACCCTACACATTCACTATTGTTTTACATATATACATAACCGGTTACCAGAAAACCGACATGACCCATGACATAAAATAATAAAACTTATCCTAACATAATGCGTGACATATACTTAATATAAAATATCTAGCTTATATCTTCTAATACCCTCCCGTAAGCTAGACGGATGTAATGTGTAGAAGATCTTTGAGACGAAGAAACTCCTTTGGCTGCAAGGCCTTTGTTAAAATATCTGCAGCTTGTTCCTTTGTAGTACAGAACCTTACTTCAATCTCATCATTCTTGATCAGTTCACGAATGAAATGATACTTTACTCTAATATGATTGCTTTTTCCGTGATACACAGGATCTTTTGCTAGGCATATGGTCGACTTATTGTCACATAAAATTGTTGGAGGTCCATCCATATGCATTTGCAAAGAATTTAGGATTCCTTTAACCCATAATGCTTGACATCCGGCTAATGATAATGCTATATATTCAGCTTCTGTTGATGAGAGTGCCACAACCTTTTGCTTTCTTGATTGCCATGCGATAGCCCCTGAGCCGAGATTAAAAACATAACCGGATGTGCTTTTGCTGTCATCTACACTTCCCGCATAGTCACTATCACTAAAACCAACTAATTTTCCTTTACTTCCTTTCGAGTAAATTATTCCATGGTTCAGCGTCCCTTTGACATATCTTAATATCCTCTTTCCTGCTTCCCAGTGATTCCGATTTGGCTTTTCCATAAACTGACTTATTTTATTTACAGCAAACATGATATCCGGCCTTGTATTAGTAAGATACATCAGCGAGCCCACTAAACTCCGATATAAGTTCGGATTCACTTCTTCACTTGGATCATCTTTTGACAGTTTAAGTCCATATTCCGTTGGTGTTTTGATCTCATGACACCTTTCCATATTGAATCTTTTCAGCAAATTCTTGGCATATTTCTTCTGGGTAAGACTGATGTTACCATTATCATAATTGACTTCCATGCCAAGAAAGTAGTGAAGTATTCCTAAGTCAGTCATCTCGAACTCACTCTTCATTGAGTTTTTTAATTGTTCTATCATCTCTATGGAGTCACTGGCTAATATTAGATCATCCACGTAAAGACATACTATTATCCGCGTCTTGTCAGTAATCTTGATAAAGAGAGTATGTTCATACACACTCTTTATGAAACCGTTTGCTGTAAAGTATCCATCTATCCTACTGTACCAAGCTCTTGGTGCTTGCTTTAAACCGTATAAGGCCTTTTTTAAATAACATACCTTTTGTTCTTCACCTTTCTTAACATACCCTTCAGGTTGTTCTAAATACACTTGTTCTGTCAACTTCCCATTTAAGAATGCCGTTTTTACATCCATTTGATGTAATTGCCATCCATGACTTGCTGCTAGTGCTAGAACTATTCTAATCGTATCGAATCTGATCACAGGTGCAAAAACTTCTTGATAGTCAACTCCGTATTTTTGACTATAACCCTTGGCCACTAACCGTGCTTTATAGTTGCTCACCCTACCATGTTCATCATATTTGGTTTTATATATCCATTTGACTCCGATTGGTTTCTGATTCTTCGGTGGGTTTACTAGTTCCCATGTGCCATTTTTCTGTATGGATTGTATCTCTCTATCCATAGCATCTCTCCATTTCTTATCTTTGAAGGCTTCATCATAAGATATGGGATCAGCATCAGCATATAACATGAAATCTACTGCATCACAAATGTTTTCCATTTGATTTCTATTATATAAATCATTTACTTGTGCTTCATTGAGAGGATGAGAGTTTTGATATATTTCTCTTATATCTCGAGTCCGCAGCTCTTCATTTTCTGAGGATGATGATGAATCAGTCTCGTTTTGATTGCTTATCTGTTCGTTCGATTCTTCACTATTCTGCACACTTTCTGTCAGAGGACTCTGTTCACCTTCGGTCTCCCCATTGCTGTTGATATCATTAACTTGATTAACAGTCTCTGATGCTGGTATCTCTTGTGATGCATTCACCTCCGGACTTATATCATTATTACTTGAGTCATCCAGTTGAATGTGTGTGTAGTCATTACTTGCTAAACTGTCACCCCATTCTTGATTTTCATCAAATACTACATCCCTACTAATAATGATTTTATTAGTCACTGGATTATGTAATTTATAAGCCTTACTATGTTCACTGTACCCCACGAAAATTGCCTTCTCTGCCTTATCATCTAGTTTTCCTCTGTGTTGTTTTGGAATGTGAGCATAGGCTACACATCCAAAAACTCGTAGATGTCCTATACTTGGTTTATTTCCACTCCATACTTCTTGTGGGGTCTTGTTTGGCACACTCTCAGTACTTGCTCTGTTTAAGAGGTATGTAGCACATGCCACAGCTTCCGCCCAGTATGAATGAGATAAATGTTTTGTTTTAATCATACTCCTGCTAAGTTCCATAATAGTTCTATTCTTCCGTTCTGCTACACCATTCTGTTGTGGCGTATAACTAGTAGTTAACTGATGACGTATTCCATTTTCCTTTAAAAATGTTTGGAAATCATTACTACAATATTCTCCACCTCGATCTGTTCGAAGGGTCTTTAATGTGTAATTGACTTGATTCTCAACCATTCTCTTGAATAATTTGAAATAGTTTAATGCTTCTGACTTTAGTTTTAGAAAATATACCCAGGTCTTCCTTGAAAAATCGTCTATAAAGGTAATGAAGTATTTGCAGCCTCCTATCGACATGGTTCTCATGGGTCCACATATGTCAGAGTGAACCAATTGCAGTGGTTTGTCCGCATGCCATTTTGCATGTTTAGGGAAGGATTTTCTGGCATTTTTGCCAAACACACATCCTTCACATATATTGCTTGTTGGCTTGATTGATCTTGGTAACCCTTTAACTGTTTCTTTTACTCCCATGTTATGTAGTGTGTCGAAACTTATATGTCCGAATCTTCGATGCCATAACGTGGCCATATCTTGTGTCATAACGTTACAGACCCTTGGTATCAAGTCCTGCTTTAGATTTAACGGAAACATCTTGTTCCCAGTCATCCTAACTGAACTGATGCTTGAACCTGTTGGATATTTGATGGTGCATTCTTGATCTGCAAACTTTACTTCATACCCTTTTTGTACTAATTGTCCTACACTTAAGAGATTGTGTTTTAACCCTTGTACGTAGAAAACATTTGGAACTTTCTTGTTTAATCCTTTAACTTTGATTGAGACATCACCACATCCTAACACCTCCAGTTTCTTATTGTCTCCTGTTCTTACTTCCCTTCTTTCGGTTTCATCTAGTGTAATAAATAACCTCTTATTTCCTGTCATATGATTGCTACATCCACTATCTAAATACCAGCAATCATCTTTGGTTATTTCCTCCATGTTAAATATCATAAACATTGTTGCTTCATCACTCTTTTCTTCATGATCTTCCTCGTGTAATAATGCATTTTCACTTTGGTTGATTGTATCTCTTTGTTGGCAGAATCTGGCCGTGTGCCCTATTTTCTGACAGTTATAACATCGTATTAATGCATTGAACCTTCCTCTCCCTCTACCTCGTCCTCTATTTCCAAAATCAGATATGTTTTGTCGTGTTCGGTCACTATTATTACTCTGTATTTGGAATGCCTGTTCTATTGGGGAGTCATCGTATTGTTTCATCCTTAGTTCGTGTGATTGAAGGATGCCTAAGAGTTCTTCTGTAGAAGCTGTTGTTAAATCCTTCGATTCCTCTATTGCCACCACTACCGATTCATATTTTCTTGTGAGACTTCGAAGGATTTTTTCAACAACGCGTTGTTCAGTAATATTTTCTTCATTTAAACGTAACTGATTTACTATGACAGTTATTCTATTCATATATTCTTCTACTGTCTCGTTTTCTTTCATTCTAAGTGCATCGAATTCACATCTTAGGGTTTGGAGTTTTACCGTTTTTACTCTTCGTTCCCCTCTATATGCCTTGTGTAACACGTCCCATGCTTCCTTAGAAGTTCTGCACATTGCGATTCTTTCGAATACACTTTCATTAACCGCTTGAAAAATTATATGCAGGGCTTTCTTGTCTTTCTTAACTTTTTCCCTATGTGCATCCCGATCATTATCTGAAGCATTATTCGGCAGATCGTTGTATCCTTCTTCCACCATAATCCAAAGGTCTTGTGATTCTAACAAAACTTTCATTTGAATATGCCAGTGGTAGTAATTTTGGCCAAGTAATTTCGGAATCTGGGTCTGTATGCCTCCGTTCGTTGTTGTCATGGTTAAGAACGATTGAAATTCTGTGTTTTGTTTTGAATGATTTGAGGATTCGATGTTGTTGTTTGGATCGGTGTGGCTCTGATACCACTTTATTGAGTATGATTGAATATTAGGGTTTTGAGAGAAAACGAATTTGTGTTCTGTATTCAGAAATTGGTAACCCTACACATTCACTATTGTTTTACATATATACATAACCGGTTACCAGAAAACCGACATGACCCATGACATAAAATAATAAAACTTATCCTAACATAATGCGTGACATATACTTAATATAAAATATCTAGCTTATATCTTCTAATATTCATTGAGAGACATTAAAGAAACATATATCTTCATATACACTGGATTCATTGAATCATGCACGCATTCTGCATAATTAATGATTGACACAAATATATTCATAGATGAAAGCTTTTCCAAGCTTCCATATAACACATCCCAAACTGATAAATAAAAGACTTGTAAAAGGATCGAAGTTGCACGTACGTTGTTTATTCATTTTTGCCTTACAGAAGTACAAAAGGACGATAACTCCTCTACGGGAACCTTCACAACATCATTACGAAGACCCAAATCTTTACTCTCTCTTTTCAAAAATGTTCTTGGAATAGCCGTTGCATATCGATACACCTTCTCTCCCATAGCTTCTTCTTTTTTTGTTTTATGTGTTGAATGAACCATATTCGCTTGACTACTCCTCCCTTGATACTCTTTATCAGTGCTCCATAGACCAGTTTTACAATAAAGTGCAAAATCTTCGCAATTATTACTACTCAAATCATACTTTCCATACCCATTTTCATGCAGATAAGTAGCCCTATATATTACTTCTTCTGGAGGATCAGATTCCGCGGTTGTGCATGTTCCGCCAACAGTTTTTGCTAGAAGAAACTCGCGACTTGCTTGATATTTATAACGACATAGTGACCCTTTTTTAACGAAGCAGTCTATGCAAGACGTTCTTACTCCGCTTCCAGCCACTTTCTCCAACTTACAAAACGAATTCGGACAAATGGTCTTTTCTTTCTTTCCACTACCATCGCTACTTGTTGCGAATCCTCTAAACGGCGCTAAATAGGGATTGCCCGTAGATTTCTTTTTAGGATTCACAAAATGGATAATTTTGCCTTCCCCGATGAAGATGCCTGCACATGTAACTCACACATTAATTAGCTTCAATTTGAAAGCATAAATACACTCTTGTAGCGCGCTATCAGTATCAACAACTGCAGTAAACATGTTTCGTCTTATGTGGTTGACGGTTGTATATTTCTAAGTAGATTTAATGGGTGATTGAGTCGGCCATTAAAACAAACATAAATACACTAGGTTATTATGATTAGCAGACTAACCATGATGGCTGATTAATCTTTCTTTCCTCCAACTATATACATGGTCTCCTTCCTTTAGCTCGGATCTTTCGATTTTCTGGGAAAATAGATCCATCGATCATATGTTACAATAAATTGCTCAAGGTTGTATTCGATCATATGCATATATACACATGCTTATATAAGGAGGAAAAAGAGTTGAAAGTGGCTTTATCCTTCTCATTGCGGAGGAAAAAGAGATGAAAGTGGCTCCATCCTTTCATTGCTTGACTTTTGAATGTTCAGTCTTTTGTTGATGAGTCAACTCAATTACGTATGTGGAATGAGTATGCATGGTAGAGACAAATCCAGACATCCAAAAATTAATTCAATTATAGCAAACAAGTGGGTTCAAAAAAAGTCTTGATCAATCATGTTGGATGGGACGGGCTCGGAGTAGGGCACGGTGAATGACCTCAGGGTTCAAAGGAAAACCACCACGAGTTGTGAGAATTGTGATAACTTTTTGATCCCGCACGAGTTGTGCCAATTTTTTTTTGCACAAACGTAGATAAAAATATTATAAACACATCTGTAAAAAAAAAAGTAAAAGAAAATTGTAGAGTCGGTAGTTTGGACTGATGCAAGTTTTTTTGCGCGCTGGTACAAATTTTGTATGAAAATAAATTTTTTTTTACACCTCGTGTAGATGTGGGTATGCGGCATTTTTTATTTTTTATTATTTTTTTGCTGAAACAAGTGATTTTTTATGACTTTTGAGAAAAAAAATTTCAAAAAAACCTTTTGAATGACCTAGTTCTCATGTTTCTCACAACTAAGGTGGTTCTCATTTTAACCCAATCCTACATATATACATATATATTTATATATATATATATATATATATATATATATGAGTTAAAATGAGAAGAATTTTTTATAATAAGATAAAAAAAGAAGTTCAATCAATAAGAACGTTTTATTTTACTTTATTTAATATTTGCATTTAATTTTAATATAAAGCTATATTTGTAAACATTCATAGATCATTAATTTCTGGTTTTCCTCTTTAATATCTAGCTACATTAAATTTGTAACGTATTTTCAAAATATATATTTTTTCAAAAAATAAAAAAAATTATAGTGTAGGACAAATTAGTAGATGTGTAGGATAAATTACGAGTTGTGTAGGATAATTTCGAGATGTGTAGGATTACTTTTTATGTGTGTAAGCAAAAAAAGGTAGTGTAGAAGATGATAGTCTTTATAACTAATTAATTAGTTAAAGATAGTAATTAATGAGATAAAAAAACTACTTAATATTTTACAATTGAACACTAGTGTATTTGTGAACTGAGTGAACAAATATTGTCTATTGAATACTTCATCAAATCATAAAATACACTAGTGTATTTTTATCATTAAATCCTGATCATTGATTTACACTTGTGTGTTGATAATCAAGGGCTATGATATTCCAGGATCAGGCGAGTTTGACGGAGTCTCGGTCCCGATACGACGTGTTTGGTGCGTTTATTATTACTAAGAAAGGAGTAGAAGATAGATACGACACCGAGCAGTCACTTATAATTTGGTCTCTTATTCATATCTGAAAGTTACAGCACCATGAGACCAGTCGGACAGCATGTTCCCTCTGGGATCCAAAAGCTTGTCCAAATGGGAACCCCAACTCCCTATTTATAGGCAACAACCTATCATCCGAATGAACCTATGTCCATCCGTCCGGATGGACTATTACACTGCACAACCTACATTCGGATGGGGGTTTGGACTATATGTTGTCCATCCGTCCGGATAGACCTTTACAATGTCTAATCCGTGTCCGACTTTCTCTAATCTATACAATATTCAACACACGCTCTATCTAACTATTCGCACAGCGGCAGACGTACGAAATATGCACCAACAGATTCCCCCTCGGCTGTCACTGTCGAATCGTCACTAACACTTTAAGAACCTTCAGCCGTGTTTGAATATTCTGTAACTCCAATCAAGTATTTGATTTCTTACAATAGATTCCCCCTTGATTGGTGATCCGGGTTTGCATTCTTTAACAATGTATTCCCCTTGAAATGAATATTCATTTCATTGTTTGCATGGTTCCTGACTCCTCCTCTGAATTTCAAAACTGCAATCTTCACGAACAATCACCTACTTGAAACCAATCAATGCAGTACTCTCTATTTCAGCTTTAACCACATCCGAGTTCAGTTTTTGATATGTCATGTAAGCACCACGATCTCGCATTCCGCTTGCTCGATCTAAGAATACAAAAACTCAACCGGCAATTGATAGAAACTTCAAATACCCCACTGGTTAACGTCAAATCTGTGATTCCCCATGAAGATCTGAAATCTCGTTTACTGTGATCAACATTATGCGCCTTGAAACCCACTTTCAAGTATGATAGACCCGGAAAACAGCAATCTCCACAATCAACAAATCTCTTCATCGGAAAACAGATGTTCTCTGGTCATGCATTCTGATCTCTGAAGCGTTCGTCCACAATTAGATTCATCTCCTCGGATAATCTAGATCTCAGAAGCTATCGTCCACGATCACTCTCAGATCTCTGATGCTTTCGTCCACGATCAGATATCAACACCTCGGATCATCTTCATCTCAGCAGCTTTTACCCAAGATCAGATTCACATTCCCCCTGCCAATCTGATGAACCATCTTGTAACATATTCAGATCTTAGAAACATTCATTCATGATCAGAATTACGTTCTTCCTCTTCAGTCATGATAACAGATAACAGATGTATAGTCTTCTCCGCTAGATCTGGTAGCAACTTAAACAACAAACATCATCATTCCCCGGTGATTAGCTCGAAAAACAATTCATCTGCTCGAAGATTAACCATTCTGACACTTTAGACTATCACACGTCTGTGATATCTTTTAAGCATCCACAATACTGTTTGCATCTCCTGATGCTAATCCTGCTGACCGGCTTGACGAAGACCCAGGACTCAAACCCTAAGACGTCAATCTGACCCTGATCTGTAAAGTCTGAACTTCCTATGATCATGAAATCATGAATCCAGATCCTATGCATCTCCAGACAATCCTGAAGTCAGAACCACCCGAATACTGTTGCAGCGTCACGAATTTCAAAAATGCTGGAACATCTGAAAATTTTATTCCCCCTCATTTTTGCAAATTCTGAAGTCTATATTACTGAATTCTCCTTCAAACTGAGCAATTTAGTCCTCTTTTATCTGTGAAAAACTCGACTATGCCGAAAATATGATAATATTCCTCAAAACGCCAGTTTTTCATCATTGCGGATTTTTACGTTTTGGCCCATAAATAGTCAGATAACCTGAATGATAAACTTTTGCACCAGTATCATGACTACCCTACTAATTTCCATAATACGTGATCGCATCATCAAATGTAGGTCCGTTTTCGGAGGATCGATCACGAAACCAAATCCCTGTTTATAACAAACATGGTTACGAGTATGGAATCCCCGTGACGATGCTAAACCAAACACAGAATATCAAGAACACGAAGTAATCAAAGATTCACAGTCTATTGATTAAACGGATGAGAACAATCATCAAACACATACACACAATGCTTGAAGATAAACTCACAGTAGCTTATGCTCTCATAACCTCTCACAGAAGTCCAAGTGTGGTTTATATAGGCAGCCCAGCCCAAACATGACGAAACACATAAAGGGCCTGACGAAAAACCATGGTCGACGAATAACCAGGTTATTCATCACTGTTCACGACGAAACATAGAGTGAGGAATAACTAGGTTTTTCGTCACACATATGAACGACGAAAGATGGGTCTTTCGTCGAGGGCTGCAAAACAGAACAGCTGCAAACTGTTTGACAATTTGCAGCTGAACATGTAAAAACACACGCATAGACATAAACTACTGACCAAATGCAACATGCATCAGTTTATAACATACATACCAAAGAGACAACTGTCGGACCAAAGTTAGATAGGAGGATATCCGACTTAGTCGACTAACGAATACATACAGACTCGATAAACAAAGACCGTAAAATAACGACGCTAATTAAGAACAAGTTACAGACACAAAACAATGCACCAACAAACTCCCCCTTGTCTGTTACTTGGTCTTTGGTCTTCATTCTTCAATCTTCAATGTTTCTCGGACCAGGAACTGCCAGCGTGGATCCCACGATAGTAACAAAAGCAAGCGACGCGCTGAAATCATAACGCTTGATGCGCGTCCTTGTCTTCGTAAAATATATCGTGTCGGAACAACTTGTTGATGTCGGTCGCGAATAATCACTATCCACGTCGGGCCGAGCATGCGGAAGTTCTCTTTGTCATCCTTGAACACAATAACGGCCTCATGTGTATCCCAGTCGTAACACCATAAAGCCATGTCTTCCAAAAAGTTCTGTTTCATCGGCATCAAAGGAATCTTGTCCATAACCTTCGCCGGCTGATAAACAAGCTTGTATCGCGCCATGTTGGTCGATGGATCTAAGGTGAACTTGATTTGCTGATAGATTGGAAACTGAGGCTTATACAACTCGTCTTTCCAGCCCGTCCTCTTGTTCATCTTTATCTTGCGAGCAAACAACGTTGCTCCTTCGAAGTTTGAGCGATTAATGAGCTCAAGCTTTGTTAAGGCTGCAACGTCATAAAACGGTAAGGACAAAATGCTCAGCAGCGACCTGAAATACTGAATACCGTATTCACGTTTGATGGCCATGCAGTGGATTTCCTTGACAAACATCCAGCAAAGAATCTTTCCGTGCAAGTTCTCTTTTTCGTACTTCAGGTAGTCAACTTGAACTTCAGCTGGCATAGGCTTGGAAACTTTGGATAGGAACTGCTTTCGCCATTCTGTGAACGCATCCGAGGCATTATTAGAAGTATCACGATTTTTCAATTTTTCATCGATGACGTCCACGTTTTCCTTCAACCATTCTTCATTAAAGGGAGTGAACTCAGTCCCGTCTTCTCGTACGTAGGTCGACTTCTCATTATCGCCCTCAAAGACAATCTCTTCAACATTTTCTAAATTTGCTGTTTCCGGCTCACTTGGTATATTATCAATAGCAGCATCATCGATTCCTTTCATCTCATTCAATGCTAGCAACTGCTCATGCGAAAGGTCAGCAACAATCTCTCCCTCTTCCAGAACTTCTCCAGTAATAGGATGTACAGCCTGTAAAGCAAGATCAGCAGAACTAGGAACAGAGGATGTACTAGGCAAGGAGCTTTCAACGTAAGAACTGCTCTCTAGCTATTGTATTTCTTCTACATTTTCACCAGAGGTTCCTTGTGTAGATTCAATCTGAGAAGGCTTGAAGACAACAATTTGAGTAGATGCAGTGGCTGGCGGTTACTCAGATGTCGCAGAAGGGTCAGGGTTACCCGGATCCTCAGAATCATGATCCCGTTTCTTCAAAGCTTCCTGTTGTTTGCATAGATCACCCCACAAAACATTAACACGCTTTCTTACAGCCTCGAAACCATCAGTGATTCTATTGACCCCATCTGTTATCTTGGTATTGCGGATGTGGTACCACTCTTTCATGTCGTCATGCTTTTCTTTAAGAGTGTCGGCCAACCTTTTAACCTCGATGCTTCTTTCTTTCAAGCGGTTCATCTCAATACCACGAGTATTATCAGCAGCTCTCATCTGCTGCAATTGACGTTCTCTTTCTTCATCAACAGTCTTCAAGCATGCATTCTCAGCCTTCAGTTGTTCAATTTCTGCTTGTTGGCGTGTTATCTCAGCTTGTTGACGCCCTACAGTGGAATTCAACGTGTTTATCTCCAACTGTTGCTTGATCATGTCGCTTCTTGTATCAAGCCGAAAGTATACAATGTGAAAAAACAAAAGTTAACTAAAAAACTTTTAGTTAACCATCACAAAAACTTCATTCAAACATTGTATCAAAACTATTTGTATATTCTTTAATACTAGTTACATTTTTTTAAATATAATATTTAAAGTTTAAATGAATTAATAGGGTTTTTAAATATATTATTTAAAGTTTAAAACCAAACTGGTTCTAGCGGTTCTTTAAACGGAACCGCTGGTTATAACCGGAACCGAACAGGGAACCGTTTTCTCCCAAACTTAAGAACTGGAACCGGACCCGAAATCCAACAATACGGTTCGGATCTGGCGGTTCCGGTTCGGTTCCCCAGTTCTGGCGGTTGAGAACCGTAAATTGCTCAGCCCTACAAACCAGGTGAAGGATCATATAGGGTGTTTGTTCAGTACTGCAAGTCTGAAGAGGTCTGGTATTGTCGGAAATCCGATACATCTGCAGCGGAAGACTTGTTTTGTTTCGGATTCATGGATATATTTAATCTTGATAACGTGCAGACAATTAACAAGAATAAGAACAAGGTTTGGTGGACAATTTCTGTTAAGAGGGAAACTGTCTTGATGCCAAACATAATTGCCGGCAAAGTCATATAAATACATAGAACATTTTGGCGGTTGATGTGGCGGGAAACTGTTCCGGCAGTTTTTTAAAAATCCTAACCCGCTTATCAACTAAAGTGCATAAGTTATCATGTCTAATTAGATACATATCACATAAATAAAACATAAACATAATAGAATTTAACTTTGTTCTAACATAATCCCCCTAAATTCGATTATGTTTTACGATAGTTCATCATGACACTCCGATTGGCTTCGTCTACAGCTTTCTGTGCTTCGTTGAAATTAAAACGGCGTCGCTTCTTATGCAGATTCCACGAACCTTCCCAGCTATTTCCGGCATAGAGAGCATAGTGCTCCGAAGCAGCATCCTCCGGTGTTGGATCTGCACTCTTACTTCTTCCTTTATCGTTGCCTCCTTTGAGGTTTCACCTTCTTCCATCATCTCTTTGATCTGCACTTTCTCTTCAGTAGATTTAAACTTGTAATAGTAAATCAAGACATCCAAATACATGGCATATATGACTCTAATAAAATCACCATCTTGATATTCAAAGCCTAAATCTTTCGCTATTGCCGGCCATAAGTTATCAACGGTAACACTTCGGTAACCACCATCTCTCTCAACCATCACATACAAGCCAAGCAAGTTTATCTTTCTACCATCAGTTAACAGTGGGGGAATTGATCTTGATGTTATGCCCATCTTTTCTTTTAAGAACCAACCCACCATTTCTTCAAACTTCATTTCGAGATCATATTTGTATTTGAATATGAATTCCCGATCATCAATCATGTCGAGCAATGCTTTACAATCAGTAAATTCATGAAATTCGAGTGCTCTTATGATCATGCGAGTCCAGTCATTCTCGTTTTCATTTGAAACATTTAATGTTTCAAAATATGAATTCAAGTAATTTTCTTTGAATTCATCATCTACGGAACACAGACACTGCAACTTTCGTTTCTCATTTAATCCTAATTCTTCCTCCTTTGACAACCCACTCACTTCATTTACCGTATTTGCTATCGGGGATGAGAACATGGGATATATCTTGCACATATCACCGGATTTCTTGACCGTGAACCCTTGAAGGGTTAATTGATCAAGGCTTAGAACATTTCGTTCGAGATCCGGTGAATAGAATACACTGTGTATTCTCATCGTGTCATTCCCAGATTTTATCTCTACATTTCCTACCCCTCTTATAAACATGAAGTTATTCATCCCAGATCTCGTTTCCACACCCATCACATGTTTCACTCTCTTGAATACATTCAGATTACCACTAAAATGATGATCGAATGTTGGATTTACGTACCAGATATCTGACCATAATCCGCCTTCAGTGCCTGTAACAATCATCTCGTTCTGGCAGTGTACATCTCTTTCTTGTCTTCTCGTTCCAGAGTTTATAGCCTGCTTCAACAATTGCGTCACTTCATCGTTTTCTTTGACTTTGCAATTGTAAATTTGATGGCCTGGTGAATGACAATAGTAGCAGAGTTTTATGCGAGGGATTCGTCGGTCTTTTTCACTCTGTTCGTCAGTGCAATGTTGGCATGGTAAAGTGGTTGAATTTGGTTTGATTTCTGCACGATTATCAGAAGTGGCTCTGATACCACTATGTTGGAAATCCGATACATCTGCAGCGGAAGACTTGTTTTGTTTCGGATTCATGGACATATTTAATCTTGATAACGTGCAGACAATTAACAAGAATAAGAACAAGGTTTGGTGGACAATTTCTGTTAAGAGGGAAACTGTCTTGATGCCAAACATAATTGCCGGCAAAGTCATATAAATACATAGAACCTTTTGGCGGTTGATGTGGCGGGAAACTGTTCCGGCAGTTTTTTAAAAATCCTAACCCGCTTATCAACTAAAGTGCATAAGTTATCATGTCTAATTAGATACATATCACATAAATAAAACATAAACATAATAGAATTTAACTTTGTTCTAACAGGTATGAGAAGCAACAGTAGCAGCCGCATTCTTTTGTTAAGCTGAGGTTATTGCTGATTCTGGATGTTCCATATTATTTTTGGCAACTTCTAGATTGTTGGAAACACCCAAAACTTTGTTAACTTGCACAGTTTTTCTCATAATATGACCTCATTTATTCTTGTGAAATTTTCATCTTTATAGCTTGTTATGACTTATGAGAATCTATTACTCCTTGTGTCGCAAACTGCAATTTTTGGTTGTTGATGCATATCCCTAGTTGTAATATTATATCGCATGTCCATGAACATTTACATTTTCTTATTGGCAATTTTGAAGCAACATCCTTTTTAGTTTTTTGTTCTTTATCTCTTTTGATGATTTATATATATAGCAGGATGAAGCAAGCAAATTAAAGAGGACACTGAATGCTGCCAAATTTTACATTTATTCGTGACGGGAAAGGTTGAAAAACTAATTATGAGATACCAAGGTTGTGCGAGGGGTAATGACCGAATTTGACACCAAAACGCCCGTTAAACAAGTTCTCTCACCTGAAGATGCTGTAAGATCTACTCATCCCTCTATCTCTCTTACTGTCTCTCTACACACCCCTAACAACACACTGTTAGTTTGAAAATTTGTACACCGGTTTATAGTCTGATACAAGATATTAAATGAGGATTCACAGCTATCAGAGTAGATTGGTAAAGTCAACCGTATATTTTTTAAGCCTTGCTACTTAAGAGTCCATAATTGAATGTGTTGCATTAGAGGATGAACACTGATGATAATGTCCGGCCTCTACTCCATTTAACGGGCCTCGACCTCCTTGTAAATCGATATTACACACAAACAGTATTAATAGTTAAGGAACGGGTCGAAAGGGGTTGACTTTTGCACAAGTCAAAACGGGTCATGGGGCTGAGCGTTCCCACAAACACTTTTTTATCCATGTTTTTTATATATATAAATTAATTAACATGTTATAATCATAATTTAAATTGAAAAACATAGACACTCAACAGGTTTTGTCCATTTGACTTTTGACCCGTTCTTTAATATAGCCCATTTCACATGAAAGTGAAATGGTGCTAAAAAAATCATCTTCGACGAACAAACAAGGTAATGGGATGTCAATAACCAACCCAAAGATTTACCACTTTCGTACTGAGTCATTCTATCCATACTTATAGCAAAATGACTGTGTAGCAAACATAATTAAATTTAACATGAATGGTTTCGTGGTGTAGTTGGTTATCACGTCAGTCTAACACACTGAAGGTCTCCGGTTCGAACCCGGGCGAAGCCATATTTTTTCAACTTCTTCTTTTACGCTGATTCTGGTTATACGCAGTAACTTTATGTTGCAAAAATAATTAACTGTAACCAGTTGGTTTCGTGGTGTAGTTGGTTATCACGTCAGTCTAACACACTGAAGGTCTCCGGTTCGAACCCGGGCGAAGCCATGTTTTTTCAACTTTTTTTAACGCTGGAAGATTTATATAAAACCATGATCTGTTCATATACTTGCTGAAGTAATAATCAAATTTTTGTGCAACATACATACTAACTCGTTTCAAATTACAACTTTTGGAACAAAATCCCAAGTCCTCACATAAAGTAAACAATTCGCATAAAAAAACATGACCTTATCGGTTACATGATGTGCCTGTTACATTTTCTTAATAGCCACGCTCCAACCTAAACATTCCAATATCTTCCACCCCAACCTTAATAACATCACCTCGAACACCAATGTCGGTTTTATTTGAACAAGAACGGGCTTCCATGGTGCATTAACGATGGAATTCACCTTTCCACTGACTCTAGTAGCGAGCTTGCCATCGATCATAAGCTCTGTCTTGCAATACAAAGTGAAATCCTCACAGTTGTTCGTAACCACGTTATATTCTCCAAATCCCTTATGCTGGCCAAACAGATAGATGGCTCTGTTGATCACATCTTGGGGTGGATCATATGGTTCAACAGTGCATATGCCGCCTCGGATTCTAGACATATGCATCCATTTATTCACTCCGTACTGATAGAGGTATAGTGATCCAGTACCAGTGAAGCAATTCAAACAAGAGAGGGTTACTCCACTCTCTGGTTGATGAAAACCACAGTCATAAGTGCATAAACATGAACCAGAATCGCAGTTATGTTGAGGGAATCCATTGTCAATAGGGTTCAAACATGAAGAGTTTAATGATGAAGAGTTCAGACACGAAGATGGAACTGGAAGACTAGAAGACAAGTTCCATCCAATTCCAACATCAGACTTAGCATTTTCTTGATCACTGGTCTGTTCATATATTTATCCTACTAATAATCACGTTTTTGGGCGACATAGTAATGATATTGCATAAAAAAATAACCTACCATATTGTAAGGGAAGCGATTTACGCCCCGCTTGCGGTGTGCACATATAACGTATATATGTGTGGGCCCTTGGAGGCAAAAGTGAAATTGCACTAATTTTAATGTTATTTTACTAATTACGTGAAAATAACGTTAAAACGGCGGACAGTTAATCATGCATCATGTGGAGGCGTTGATAGCCGAAAAAATGGTACATGCACTAATCGCCCTTTGTCCCGATTGTTGAGTGTTATGTGCCTTATGTCCAAGGCTTGATGCAAAACTACTATCGAGCCGGGGGTCTCACTGGAAGCAGCCTCTGTATTCTTATAGAGGTAGAGGTAAGGTTGTCTACATCTTCTCCTCAGACCCTACCTTAGCTTTGCTATGTAAGGAAAGCGATTGAGATAACAAAAGACCCGTCTCAAATTACAACTTTTTGAACAATAAACAATAACATAACAATTCACATCAAACACCATAAGCTTATCGATTACATGATGCGCCAGTTACATTCCACAGGTTTGTTAACAACCACGAAAAGATCCCACATCTTCCACCTTAACCTTTACAACATCATTTCGAACACCAATGTCGTATTTATATCTGTTCATATAATGCTTCCCAACTGTGTACCCTCCTCCGACTGCACCCGCGACGGTGCCACAAACAACTTTTAGAGCTACTGAAACAAGAGCAGTCTTCCATGGTGCATTATAGATGAAATTCACCTGACCACTGCTTCCAGTAACGCGCTTGACAGGAATCAAAAGGCCCGTCTTGCAATACAAAGCGAAATCCTCACAGTTGTTTGTATATACATCATACTTTCCAAATCCGGCTTGAGAGTTGAACAAACACATGGCTCTGTGGATCACAACTTGGGGTGGATCGCATGGCGCAGTGGTGGATGTGCCACCTCGGAGTTTGGACAAATGCCTCCATTTATTCACTCCATACTGATAAAGGTACAGTGATCCAGTTCCAATGAAACAATTTAAACAAGAGGAAGTTACTCCACTCTCTGGTAGATGAAATCCACAGTAGTAAGTGCATAAACATAAACCAGAATCACAATTAGGTAGCGAAAATCCACAGTCAATAGAGTTCAAAGACGAAGAGTTCAAAGATGAAGAGTTCAAACATGAAGAGTTCAAACATGAAGAGTTCAAACACGAAGAGTTCAAACATGATGAGTTCAAACACGAAGAGTTCAAACATGATGAGTTCAAAGACGAAGAGTTCAAACATGATGAGTTCAAAGACGAAGAGTTCAAACATGATGAGTTCAAAGACGAAGAGTTCAAAGATGAAGAGTTCAAACATGAAGAGTTCAAACACGAAGAGTTCAAACATGATGAGTTTAAAGATGAAGAGTTCAAGCATGAAGATGGAAGTGGAAGACTAGAAGACAAGTTCCATCCAGAATTAGACTTAGCGTTTTCTTGATCACAGGTGAAATGGATCACCTTGTTTCCACCAACATAAATACCTGTATTATGTATTGTATTTCCATAAGTAAAGATCTATAAAAAAAAAAAAAAACAAAAAAAAAAAAAAAAAAAAAAAATCATATAAATGTACAACACAGCAAAGTAGAAGAAACAGCATAAATCATAACTATTGTGATCCATCAAAACCTGCAAACCCTGATTAGAATACAAAATTAAAACAGCAAAATAAAAGATACTTTGCAACTTTATTTCCGAATTATATCATGATAGAGTTGTTTTTAATGAATTTACAACACAGAACCAAAGACAAAAGGGGATGAGTATTTGCAGGTACAGACCGTGGTGGGCGTAAGTGAATGCAGTTCTCCAAGTGTAAATATGGTCTCCTGGCTTCAGTTCATCTGGATCAACTCGGTGAGAAAGATAACCCATTTTTATTGATTTCCGATTGTTTATTTCAGATGTGGAATTTTGATTCTAGGGTTTGGAAGGTCAAGGGTAGATACAGACATAAAGTCTCTGTCATGACTCCTTTACTTTGCTTTGACAAGTGTCTCCCTCGATGCTTTTAAATAAAATATAGAGTTAAAGACCATACGTAGTGGTTAGTAAGAATAATGCTCAATAACGCCCATACAATCATTACACAATTATTTATTTTTTTAAATTTAAAACTAAAAATACTTCATTAATTTAAAAAAAAATTACACTACTAGAAATAAAAAAAAGGAAATGTCATAGAAATGTAACCAAGTTTCTCTAGTGTTTCAATTAAGTCACCCAAACTTTTTTTGTTTCTTTAAAGTAACTAAATTTTAATTTAGTGTTCTAATAGTGTAATTACCAGATCAACAGGTTACCACTTTTTTCTTTTATTGTTTTATTTTCTTTTAATGCTTATGTTTATCTTAATGTTTATATGTACGATGGATTTTATAAAATTAAAACATATTTTAAACTACTTTTCAATCATCTTGTATGTTCGATTCATAGGTAATGATTTTGAAAGAGTTTCAGAGAGTTGCATGAATTTTTGGAAGATTAGTGAGATCTAGATGGTGTTTTTGTAATTGAATTTTATGAATATTTAAAATTTAGGGTGAAGGGGGTGCTCACCTAATAGGTGAGTCCCCTCTCTTACGCCAAACCAATCCCCGAGTGTCACGTCAACTCCCCTCTTAAACTCCCCTAACACCCCAATTTGATGGCGCCACTCCCCTCTTAACTCTCCTTATTTTTTTATTCAAAAAAAAAAAAAAGGAAAAGCTTTGATTGGTTGGAAATTATCTTGGCCCCACCATCCCTCTCCTTCTTCAGCGGTGAACCCACACCCAAATCAGACCCCGATTCGGGACCCCGCAGTGATGGCGGCGGTGTTCCCGATCGGGGAATCCCATCACCGATCGCCTTCACCGCTTACACCCCGTACACCCTTAGAATTCATTTTTGATGTTGTATCTTTAATTTATTTGGTGGAAGATGGCCTTCATGAGAGACGAGGAAGAAGAATTTTTTATTTGAAAAGGTTCATTATAATAAATTTTAGTATTATATTTTAAGGTAAAGATAAAATATAATTATTTATTCAAGTTTAAAGACTAAATAAAGAAACATGACCTGCTATATTACTAGGGTAACCTGGAAATTGCATAATATTAGAACAATAAATTAAACTTGAGTGATATTTTGAGAGATAAAATAAGATTGGGTGACTTTAGTGGAACATGTTAAAAACTTGGTTACTATTCTGTAAATTTACCCCTAAAAAAACATAATTAAAAAACGGAAAAAAAATAATAAAGTTACAAAAAAGATGAAGATCTAGAGTCCGAATTTTTCCCGAATTTTTTGGCGAAGCATTTGCGCAAGGATCAATGCGTCGCCTTGGAGGTGGTCGATCGGTTTGGACAAAAACTCAATGTCCTTTTCCATTTGCCTCGCCTCTTGCATCTCGTTAAACTTTTTGGTTTCGGCGACGCGTTCTTTCATAGACTCCAAACGTTGGTGGCCGAGGTCACGAATGTCTTGGAGACGACGGTTCATCTACTCGAAATCTTCCTTCAACTCGAGATCGGAAGACGACTCCACCGTTTTTTTTTTCCCGGTTCGCTTATCCTTTCTTCTACCGGGCGGTCGGGCCAACTCTTCTTCAAGTTCCTCATCAACGTCCACAACTTCATTTAGATCGACATTGCGGGCATCAGAGGTCGGTGTTTCAGGGTCAACGGAGGATGATGTTTTTGACCGTTTAGCTCGACGTCTACTACTCGACGTCATGGTCACTATGCCCGCCCACTTTGGACTTTTTCGTAGTATTTTCCAACACTTATAGTACGGGAAAGCGCTTTTCGTTCTCTCGTACTCTTCCAAAGCCTTCGTTAAAACCCCGACGTCACCTTCTCCGCTCGGGCGATTATCGTAGTTACGTTGATACATTTCTTGGAAGGAGTGACACTTGTTGTTGATGTCGGTCCATTTGCTATAAATGGAATCTTTGTCACGATGCTCGCCCTTACCCCATGGGCTATAAAAGAGTGCACGAGTCCTATTCCAAAATTCGGGGCACGTTTGAAAGTTTGCTACAAATTGAAATATAAAGTTGTACGTTAAAAATAAAATAAAATAGACGTGTACGAAAAAATAAGTAAAAAAAATATAAAAGTTACCAATTTCGGGGTCCTTTGAAACCTCGAGCCACGCCCAAGCCAACGTGTATTCCTCCTCCTTCGTCCAATTAAGGTAAGAATGCTTACGTCGAGGTTCGTTTGTTTCCTTCTTCTTATGCGACCTTCTACCGCGTTTCGATATCTCTCGCTCCGGTTCGGGTTGCGTCTCCGGCACGATATCCACATCGGGTTCGGCTTGTTGTTGTGAAGGTTGCGACCCGCCAGCTTGACCAAACCCGAAAGTGGGTTGCACGAATGGAGTAGCGCCACTAAAGTAAGCAGCGTACAATAACATGTCCGGGTCCATGTCTTGAAGGGTAAAAGGTTGTTGCGGTTGGGTTGTGTTCGGGTTCATGGGTCTTGAGGGGACACCAAATGGGGGTCGGAATGGATGCATCTTTTTAAAAATTGTAGAAGTAGTAGAGAGAACAAGTGGGTTTTTATAAAAAATGATGAACTAGTGGGTAATATATATAGTGATATATTATTGGAATTAAAAATAAATAAATAAACAAATGACCGTTGCCAACGGTCAACTCTTTTCCCAATTCAAGTTTAGGCGTTTTTTGAAACACGCCGGGCCAATTTTTTTGTCGAAAAACGCCACATCACGCCGGGGTGTAATGGGTGGGGGGCGTTTTCGAGCGTTTTTTTTTTTTTTAAACAAACGCCCCATTACGGGCGGTCTAATTACTGTTTTTGTCCCTTTAATTTGTCAAAAATCACTATTTCAGTCCATTAATTTAAAAATTACGATTTCAGTCCATGTGGTTTCACTTTCGTAACCATTTCAGTCCCTGTGGTTTCACTTAACCATTTCAATCCATTTATTCTGTAAGTACAAAGGACTGAAATGGTTACGAGGTGGACTGAAATGGTTACAAAGTGAAACCACAGGGATAGAAATCACAAATTTTAAACTAATGGACTGAAATAGTGATTTTTAACAAACCACAGGGACGAAAATAATAATTAACTCTAAAATATAACTATTAATAACTTTATATTACACTATTTTTTTAACCGTACCATTATACTATTATAACCTAAGGATGAGCATTTGGTACTTGTTATCGAATTTCCCGTACTGATGTTTTTCGATTCTACCCATTTTTTACGTTTTTCGTACCAGTATTTTCAGTTTGGTACCAGTATTTTACTGAATTTTATTTTAAAATATTGGTACAGTATCAAACATTTTCAGTACCTGTACCGAGTCTATCCCTATTACAACTTATTATACTATTACATTTATCTAAAAGTGACTAATGTCTGAGAGAATACCTTTTTCTTTTCAAATGGTGAGAATTCAATCTATATGATGGATAAAAAAAAAGTGTAGATTAGATGTAGTTTTAAAGAGTGTGTTCATCTCGATCAACTCGCTGAGAAAGATAACACGTTTTGATTTTCCGATTGCTTACAGAAGATGGGGAATTTTATTTCACGGTTTCCAAGAAAAAAAAAAGAAAAGGAAAGTGTAAATTCGTATCTATATATATAATAAATAAACAAGATGTGGGACACGTGTCCCTATGTGGTGCAACCTCACAATCTTTTTGGCGGGAAACTTAGCGAATGTTGATGTTTCTACACGGGATCCGGATTTGCTATCCAAACCCGCATACTTTTGACCCGGGTATATAAGAAAAAAAAAAACCCTAATTTTTCTAACTTCTCCTTCTTTTGTTCCTTACTCTTCAACGATACAGTTTTTTCGAGTCCCTTTCAACGTGATTGAACAACAACTTTTCATCTTCAACCTCTTAATTCCAAAAATCGGTTTGTCTACTATGTTACATGAACGGTTTCTCGAGATGTATTGTTTGATTGTGGTTTTTGATTTGTGTGTATAACATATAACATTGGATATATAAGCAATTTTGGGATTTCATAACCTAGGTTTTGTGCTTTTTGTACCATCTGTCCTTCTTTTTGTCTTTCTGGTACAAAAATCAGTTCAATTGTATTACTTTCATTTAATTTATCTCCCGTAACTTGATCTTTGTTTTATTGTAAGGAAGAAACATTGGGGATACATGCGGATTCTGAATTACAGAAGCTAGGGTTAGGAATTTTGTTACAAGGTTTGATCCATTTTTTTCCATCTTAAACTGCTGCTTTGTTTTATTCAATCTTTTTATGTTTATTTGGTAGGTTCTTATCGTGATCTTCCTTAATTTTGTATTAATTTGTTGATTTTCTTTTCATTTTCATAATATTCAGGTATTTAACCACACCAAAGCCAGATATGACTAAATGTAAGTTTTCATTTTTTTATTCTAAGATTACAATTTATATTATTTATGGTCATACTTGTCTCTGTTTTATGCATACGATAATTTTTTTCATGTTGATGAATATCCAATTGTCAATTGTCGTATGTAGTGGGTACCGAGTTGTATGTGTGAATTATATAGTTGTATCCATTTCTTTAAAATCTTACACAAGCTTAGTTAATAATTTGATAACCTTAAATTTAGTCGTTTTTCATTCACTCATCCTTACCACATCAAACTTATTATTCCTTCAATTTTTGGCTTTATTTTGTTACATTTATTCCTGTGTTTGAATAATTTCACCCGGCAAAAGACTATGTTTGAATATTTTCAAATTTTTTACCAATACTATTATGTTAGGAAACACCAATGAAACATAAATTTATTCCTGTCATTTGCCATAAATATTAATTTTAATTTATAACTTCCAAAAACAACTTCAAATCATTCCATATCTTTCTCTTTTGTTTTATATATATATATATATAGAAGTCATCTCTATTGTTTGTCAGTCATATTCGTTCTCAAATTTCATAGCCTGTTCTTTACTATTGAAGGTACAACCGTTAACAGTTTTTCAATTCTGATATTAATATCATAAAAAACATCATAAGTCTCTGATCATATTTTTCTTCGTTTAACAGTGAAATGGAGAACAATAAGATTACTATGTTCAGTTCTCTTAATGCTCATTCTACGAACTACACAATCAAGGCAAAGATCATATCCATGTGGAATAAAAAAATGAATGGTTCTGATAGTCAGATCTATCGAGTTGACATGTTGTTGATGGATGAGGAGGTAACAAATTTAGAGATTTTTAACTTTTATTTATATTCCTCTTTAACAATTGTTATCCATTTTGTTTATCTAAATTGCACATTATATAATTACTATTTCAGGGTTCATTCATTCAATGTAGCTGTTTACATAAACTTTTCAAACGGTTCCTTAAATTTTTGGTTGTTGATGATTGTTTATTGGTTCACAAGCCATCACTAGCCAAAGATACAACCAAGATTAAGGTTACTGGAAATGATCAGAAGCTATCTCTGTACGCATTCAGTTCTGTTCTGAAAACTGAAAACTGGTCTGGTCCTCGGTACTTTTTTCGTTTCACTGATTTTAAATCAGTGTTGAGTAAAAAAGTTGAAGTCAATACTCCAATAGGTATTTACGGTTCTATCACTATTATTATAACATTTAAATAAATTCAGATCTTTCTACTGACAATTTGTTGTAAACATACAGATTTCATCGGTTACGTTCTTGTGTCTTATCCTATTGAAGACGCAAACAGGAAGGATGGCTCTAAAACCAAAAGAATGAACATAACTCTTAAAGATCTCGAGTATTGACTATATATATATATATATGGAGTTTTTTATATTTGCGTATGTACATCTTTATTAATTTATATGTGTTATTTTAATTTTTTAAATATTCATTATACAGAGATCAGAAGATTAGTCTTACATTATGGGAAAACTATGCAATCACTTTGTCAGAGTACATGAATGATAAAAACAGACCTGATCATGTTGTTATTCTCGTCCATTTTGGCACAGTAAACATTTATCAAGGTATAAATGTAAGTTCTGAAAATTAGTTCCGAAAGCTGTATTAAATATTTGTAATGATATGTACCTCCTTATATGATGTTACAAAATTATATCGTTTTTTAATCATTTAGTAAATTTTGACGTTCTATTCAGGTAAAATTGGCCTTACTAATATGTTTGAAGCAAGTCGTGTGTTCATAAATTCAGATCTGGATCAGATACAAGAATTCAAAGACAGGTATAATAATATATCTTTTAATGATTCCCATGTTAAATTTTCATTCCGGTTGTATAATATATTCTACTGTTACAGGTATCTTGAGAAGGAGTTTTCTAACTCATCTTCCATTAAACAGTCATGCTCTCAAGTTATATCCAGTCCGGAAGATGAGTTTCTTAATGCTGAAGACTTTGTGTTGACTGCTTTTATTGCATCAATTTCTGAGGTAAAGTTTTTAATAAATTTATATTTATTTTATTTTTTGTTTACTTCCGATATTTGGTACATTATGGTATTGATCTTATTTATTATAATATAAATTTTATAGGAGAAAAAGGTTATCATTGTTGGTACTGTTATAGCAATTTCAAATAATAAGCCTTGGTATTATTTATCATGCAATAATTGTAAGAAGCAAATTGAAGAGAAATCAACATTGGTTGAAAAAGATGACGGCAGTTTTGATGTTTTGGATGAGAAGACTTTTGAGTGTATAAACCCTGATTGTGATGCTGTTGATGTTGTTCCTGTTTATCGGTATTGTTGTTTTTAATTAATTAAATTTTTACCAAAAAAGTCTATACTCTTTATTTTTTACTTTCTAATATTTTATTTTATTTCATCTATCAGTTACAAGATTCCTCTAAGGGTTCAGGACTCGACTGGGACTGTTTCTTGTACGTTGTTTGATTATGAAGCTATTAAGCTTATTAAAAAAACCTCCAAAGAGCTTCTTGATGTTTACTCAAAGGTGAAATTAATTTGTTTTTCAATCAATATGTAATTATATATACTAAGCTTGTGTAATTGTGTATAGGTTGACAATTCTACCGAAGGCTCCTTTCAGTCACTTCCATCTGAGTTTGATATCTTGATCAACAAAAAGTTTGCATTTCAAATCAAAATTTCCAGTTTTAACATTTCACACCAGATAGAAAACTATGGAATTTCAATGTTAACTTTTGATGATGACATACTTTCTGCTCTGGAGAATAAATGGAAAATTAATGATGTTAGTGTTTATTTTCAATTTTTTTTTTATTTTATATATCCTATTAGTCATGCTGTGACAAGTTAACCGACCTTTGTATATTTTTTACAGTCTGATATGTCTGAGTCAAATGTTCAATGCTTGTCCGATTCTGTTGGAAATGTTAAATGTTGCTCAAAGGTATGTTGTTTTATTTATTTATTTAACGTCATTTTGTATTACTAGAAAAATAACTATTTTATGTTTATCATATATTATTATATTCACTTTTTTATAGGGGTCTCAATCTGTGATCGGCGATAGTGTTACGCCAGATAATTTTGATGTTAATGATCAAGATCAGTCAAAGTTCGACAACATTAAACGTAACCTTCAAGATGTTTATGATGTTGATGCTGTTCAAAGTTCGTCTACTAAACGTCGAAACAGTCCTGGGAATGAGCAACTCAACGATGATGTCAACTTGGACCTGATCACCCCAAAGTTAGAGAAATAAAGAAATATCCGTGTCGTGTCAAATTTAATTTCCAATTTTTGTTTTAAGTTTGGTGTTTCTCAAGAAGACATTTGACAATTTGTTTTGATTATTGATCTGGTTTTTAAATGGATATTATTATTTCCTAATATACATTATATTGTTAGTTGGTTTGTTTTGTGGTGAATAATTTGTAAATATTATTAGTTAGTCCAGTACGTATTTAATTGTTAGTTAATATGATTCTAATGTTAATGATGAAAAACACATTTTTTTTCTTCCATTGATTGTTTTGGTTTAATTTACTATCGTGTAACAATCTTTGTCTCCATTTTTATGTTATAAAGGATTGTTGACCTTATTTTCTTTGCTAAACATCAAATTTATTATAACAACATAAGTATCCATTTTTATGTAATAAAGAATTGTTGACCTTATCTATATTTTATAAAAATAATTTTTTGTATATATTTGGTAAATAATTTTACATGAACAGAAAATATTATATTTAAATATATAACGGTATTTAATGTTATTATCAAAGTATATTAAACACAGATCACAATTCAAATTCGATGATATTCATGTTATCTTTATAAATCTCATCATAATGAACAAAATAATATAATCATAATGTTATCTATTTTTTATATATTCGTTGTGAAACATTATATCATAATGATCATGTTCTAAAAATAACATACTATATTAAAATGATATGACACTTAAATATTTTTGTTTATTTACTCTAACTAAAATATTTAATTTTGAGGTATAGTTTTAATCGTTTACATATAATATTTCTAAAAAAATAACATTGTATAATATTAAAAGTTAATATAATATTTTAAATCTCTTAATAATGGGAAACATCCTTCTCATTATCATTCCATATTTGATATCTTTATTATTATTATATATAGAAGACCCTTGTCTTTAGAACACTTATTCTATAACATCTAAGCAGGTCAGTAAGGTATTACTCTTATTATCTTCATGAATTCGTAATAGTGTTATATATATTCATTCTTCACAACTCATTCTCATACCGCCAAATGATACTATGCAATGATTAAAATGTTTTAGGTATTCGAGATAGAATGGTTGAGCTTCCTTTTCACCTGATACTTTTCAATATTTTAATCAAAATTGATACCAAATCTATACATCGTTTCAAGTTAGTATGCAAAGAATGGCTTGATGGTTTGTCCTCCAAAGAATTTGTTGAACAACGTGGTTCTTATGTTGAGGATTATATGGTACTATTTATTGTCTTATATTGATTACATGACAACACAATTACTTTTCTTATTAAGTTTTTGTGTTTTCAACCTCATTTGTTTATGATATGTTTTCCAGGAAATGCTCCAAGACCAAGGTTTGTTTATCAATTCGTCTATCTTGATGGATTTGTGGCCGCGTGAACTCAGTCAACTATATTTTGGTGATGATTATCATTTAACTCAAACTAATGCAAATGTTTTGGAGGAGATGGTGATTGTTCAGAATGGCCAGCGTTTTGTTTATCAAGTTTATGATGTTGACAATTAGCAGTTTTGTTCACATCAAATAATTTGTGATTTCACTATGGAATAATCGTATTTTAAGTATGTTTTATCATGAGATTTATTTTTCCCGTCATTGTCTAATTAAAATCATCCCTACATGGTTGTTGGTTATAATTCAAATAATATATATTTATTTCCTTTCTTAATATTAGTAATCTGTTATTAAATTCCTAAAAATCATTACAACTGTATATTCCTTAATTTATGTTATAATTGTTACAATTTTAGAAATTGATAATGATATTCCAAACTTATCGTTTTTCTATAAATACTGATATTGTTTTATATAAAGTATACATTCAAGTATATTGGCTCTCATTGTGTTTTGTTTCATATAAACGCTATACTTTCTGGTTTTTCCTTCTTAATCACTTACAAGACTAATTTACTACCATTTCCCTAATCTCTGTGTCTTTTGTTCCTAATCATATCAAGCCGTTTAGTGAATACATATTATGAGGTATGTTTTATTCATTTTATATGTTACTTCCTTATTTTAACAACTTTTAATGGTGTTTGTTTTTATTAGACTGATTATTTCTACTATATTCAATTCAACAGATAAATTAGATGATTAACATTCATAACATACTAACATATATTGTTCCAAAAACTTAACATTATCCATATATGCATATATATGCACATATTACATAAGCATATAGTTAACCACAGTTCTACCAACGTTTTCATATGCAAATATATGCATATTTCAAAAAAAACATAATCATTAACATCCCATATGAAACATACTTATACCTACTAGCATCAGTCAACACATTTGTCTTAAACTCGATCCACATTTCTTAACTCCAGCACCTGTTTTGAAGTAACAAAGTTGAAGTGAAGAATGTCACCTTTTTTAAAACCATTTGCAGCCATAAAATTCCCCCACTTGACCATTGAGTAACGTGGTTTTAGACCATTTTTCTCTATGTCCACTTTGTTGTCGATCATTTTTCCATCCAGTGTCTGAATCTTCAATGAATGTAGTGCCTTTGTTAGACCTGATCTCCTTGCAAACTCCATTGGTAGACGCTACCAAAAAAACATGAAACATACCATTATTATGATTTCCCTACAAATCATACAAAACTTTTTATAATTTATGTTACATAATTTCATACCAATCTGTTTTCTCCTTTTTTACTAAACTCATAATTTTCAGGATCAAGTTGAGCTTTTGTTTTTTTTGTATCACATCTCCGTTGCTTTTCACCCTCAGCTTTACGTGCATTCTCATTGTAGTTTTTTACCTTCAATTTTCAATATCAATGTAAACCATTAAATCTTTATATAACTAGAGTTACAAAAAGTAAGCAATGATAATTATATTACACTTGTCAGTTTAGTCAAAATTACCTCTCTTTTGATTGATGATCGAAGACAATATGAATTTGACGGTGTGACAACTTCTTGACTTTGGTCAGTTACTTTTCTTTTTTTTGATGTTGAGCAAATCACTTGAGCAACCTCTTTGCCTTTTTTTCCAATCTATGATAAAAATAAGTTCAGTATATAACTATGCTTCAGCTGAATTCTTATATATACAGACATATATAATGGCATATAAACGTTTATTCAGTTAGTATTACCTCTTCGTTCACGGGAACTTTAGAACTTGAGCTATTTTTAGCTTGTGGTGTCATGTCTTCACGTTTTTGAACTTCATGGGTCATATTCAACATTTCGTCACTTTCATTCCCAGAATTTTTTTCTTGCTATTTAAGGTTAGTTCAACTTTCATTTATGCACTGTTGCAATTTAAACAGTTATGTGAATTTATTAATCAATTTATTCTAAATAATACAAACTTATTCTAATACACTACCTCATGCATCAAAGTATCTCCACTTGTATCCGTTCCATTCTCAGAATTATCATAGTTCTGTAATTAAATATTTAAAACATAAGTAATATTTTTTACTTAAATGATCTTTCCGTAATAAAAGATACTTACAAAATAAACACTTTCTTGGAATGTCTGTCGGGATATAAGCTCACAAGAATCATTGTCTTGTGATTCTTCTTTAAAACCCAATTCAACTTCAACGCCATTCCTGAATACCCTCAACTGAAATACAACATTATCAATCTTCTCAAACGTCATTGTGTCACCATTCATAATTTTCAAACTCTCACACAGTTTCGACCATCCTCCTGTAAAAGCATATGTTACATGAAGTTTTCCTGCCATCACATCCCAGTACTTACCACCTGCGTATACTTTGTAATTTCCGTTTAACTCGTGGTTTTTGTAAAACATGTTAATAAACTCGTCTGGAATTACCTGCAAGTTAATCAAATATAGTATAAAAATATAGTTAGTAACATATGTGTTACTAACAAAGTTTTTACAAATAATACGTTTAACGTAAGACCCAATTTTGTGTAGTTGTTCATTGTTATGTAAGTTTGACCACACACATCGTTTAGGAAAGGATAGACCTCCAATTTTTTGTCTCCAATGCTTTTAAAGAGCAGCCAAGTGTTTTTTGGCAAATGAAGATGATTAACAACAGCCCTCCAACCATCGGTTAATACTGGTAGGCTATCCATGTGTCTAAGTCTTACCATCCAATGTCTACCGTCTTCATGATGAACCTCTATGTTCATATGTTGCCAGTCTTGTCCCCATTTTTTAATAACAAATTCAACAGGTACCACCTTCATTAAAAATGTCATATTATACATAAACAAAAAAGTTAAATATGGACTGTAATGTTTACAACATTTTATTTAATCAACTTAGATACTCAAAGTACTCATACCAATGACATGTCTTTAGGTTCATCCATCCGTTGAACAAATGATAAAACCATCTTCTGAACTGCAATGTACCAAACTTATTATTTCATATTCTTTTTTTATATCTTTTGTATCTTATGACTTTATAATAAATAACACACAAATTTACTATATTTGATATTACATTCGTTCAGTGACTAAATTACAGACCATACCACTCTTATGAGTATCTAAGAAACAAACTTTATTTACTTACTAATCAAAGTATTTCAATATAATATGTATACCAAAACAAAAAATTATGAATATTTCTTGAAAATATAAAGTTTTGTTTCCACATTTCTTTCCACATTCCGTCATTTGTAAATGTGTTTTCTTACCTAATATTTATGCTTTTTTTAATGAAGATCACAAGTAAATTTCATCAACACCCTAATCCTTATATATTTCAAACATGAAAGCTATTAATATTACTGATTTCGAGTTTCAAATTATTACCCTGTTCATACTGTATTATATTTTAACATATAAATCGATTTCATGAAGTTGTTAGACTTCGAAATTTCTAAATGATGATGATAATCGAAGATGCAAATCGTACCTTTTTGTTTGAAATTAACCCAGTCGGTCGAAATCCTTTGATTATCTTCGAGGTAGTATATGAAATGGACTTTGAAAACCCTTGCCGTAGATGAAGATGAATTTGGTTTGGTAAATGTGTTGAGAAATGTGTCTTATACATTGTCATCATTTTTTTCAATTAAAATATATATTGATTTGATGTTATAGGTATATATAACGGCTATGTGTTGTTGCTTATTTTTCTTTTTTATATATTATACTAAAATTAAAATAAGACTTATATATTTGTTTTTTTTTTTGATTATTTAATATAGAAAATGTCAAATAAGAGAAGATTAGAAAGTACACCGATTATATGTTCTTCTTCAGTTGGAGAATCATCGAGTAGTAAGTTATTTTTATGTTTAGTATGTCGTTAACAGTTATAGCATTAGCATATTAAATTAATATAAGTTAATAACTGTTTGTTATGAAATAACAATTTAGGTACAGTTAGAAGATCACCTTTGTCAAACATCACCAATGGTAATATTTTACATTTTACATTATAGAATTTTACATTATTTTTTTTAATGTACATTTAAAATCTATTTCTAATTTGTTACTTTTTTTGAGCAATTCAATAAGGTATCTCATTCAGGACGACAACTGAATCATCCATCGGTATTTTATATTTCCTCATTTGATTTTGTTATATATTTTCGTCTATTGTGTTTTGTACTTACAAATTATTTATATATTTACTATTTTAGGTATAAATGATGCAGTTCCATTATCTTTTAACTCAAATGGTATGTTAAAACTTAGCGTAATGTTATATGACCAAAAATAATTGATACACTTTTGTTTAATTTTTTTTTTGTATATTATTAGTCTATATATAGATTAATACGAATTATATAGAATCTAAAAATATCTACATTTCAGCATTACTTGCCGCACATAGAAGGAAAATGCGCAAGCTTTATCTCGATGGTAGGCGGAAAACTTTAAATAAACAAAATAATGTTCCGCGTGGTAGAGGCTCATCTAAAGTTGTTAAAAGATCCAACTTCATCAACCAAGAGAATTATAATCCTAATATTCCTTCATCATCTAATACTTTCCACACACTTCATAGTGTGAAATCTTTAACCACAACAACACCCTTAAGTGGTCTAACAAACGGTACGTATTCTCAAAATTTTTTTTATATAAATCTGCATATATGTATAGATATAGATATAATCCTAATTTATGGTAGTATTTTTTATATGTGTCTTTTATAGGTACTCTTAATTTGGATAACCAATTAACCCCTACTTCTACCAGTTATCCATCTTCTGTGCTTTCAAACATTGTTACACAAAATAGCAACTCTATTCAAGCTTCTTCGTTGACAAAGCTTAAATCTGGTAAACAAAAGATTTTACCTAAAAAACGCGTTATCGAACCTATTCCAATGGTAGATCTTACTTCTGATGATGAGAATGCAGAGTTACATTGCATTCAAGACCCTTTTAAAGGTTTATCCAAAGGTAACAATAAAACTAGAAATCTTTGTAGTTAAAAAAACGTTATTAATTAATTTATTATTTATTGGTCAATAAATTTTATGCTTTCAGAGTACTTGGATCATGGTAATCAAAGCCTTAAATGTGAGATGTGTGACTCATTATTATGGTCTGATGAAGGTGGAAAAGGGAGAATTACATTTGGTAAATTAACTTATTACTTATGTTGTGGTTATGGAAAAGTGGAGCTTCCAGATTTGAAAGAGCCTCCTTCAATATACAAGGATCTATTTGTAAATTGTAATGAAAACAGCAAGTATTTTCTAAAAATATCCGTCGATACAATTCTATGTTCTCTTTCACATCGATGGGTGGAAAAGTGGATTCGAGCATCAATAGTGGTAAAGCACCTTATGTATTTCGTATAAGTGGACAGAATTTTCATACATTAGGTGGTTTGGTACCTGCACCTGGAAAAGATCCAAAGTTTTCTCAGCTTTATATTTATGATACTGATAATGAAGTTTCAAACCGAAAAAGGTTGTTCAGGTAATATCATACCAAAATATTTATTCATTTAGTCTTTTAAATATACAAATATTTATATGTTACATATTATTTTGTATTTACTTGATACCTTTTTTTTAACAGTGATTCTACGAATAAGTCGGATGGGCATTTAAAGCATATAGATATTCATCTAATTAAGTTTATAAAAGACTTCTTGGATCGTAATAATGAGTTGGTTAAAAGTTATAGAATGGAAAGAAACCATTTCAATGACAATCCTAATGAAAACTTCAAGCTTCGTCTCATTTACAAAAGAGATCTTGATGGTCGTACTTACAATTTGCCCTCAACTTCAGAAGTTGCTGCATTGATTGTTGGTGATCTCGAACGAATAATTGATCATCGTGATATTGTTGTTGAGTCGCACACTGACGGTCTTCAACGTATTAGTGAACTTCATCCATCGTATTTAGCTCTTCAGTATCCAATCCTTTTTCCCAATGGTGATGACGGATATAGAATAGACATTCCACATAGGGACGGTGTACGAACCTTAAAAAAAATTCGTCCCAAATGTACAATGAGAGAATTCTTTGCTTATAGAATTCAGGATCGATCAACTTCTTTTTCTCTAATTTTAAATGCTCGGAGACTGTTCCAACAATTTTTAGTAGATGCATACACCATGATTGAGAGTGAAAGGCTTAATTATATCCGATTTCAGCAGAAACATCTTAGGTCTGAAACATATGAAAATCTCCAAAAGTTGAACAATCAAGGAACAAATGATTTATCTAATACCGGTATACGGGTAGTCTTACCATCATCTTTTACCGGTGGTTCTCGGTATATGCAGCAAAACTATCTTGATGCTATGGCTATATGTAAATGGTTTGGATATCCGGATTTTTTTATTACGGTTACATGTAATCCGAAGTGGCCAGAGATTAAACGATATCTTCGAGATACTTCAATCAACCCTGAGGATAGACCAGACATTTTGTGTCGATTTAAGATAAAGCTAGATTCAATTACAAAGGATCTGAAGGACAAAAATATATTTGGAGAACTAAGCGCAGGTATAAATCTTATTTTCATATCATTATTATAATACCAAAAATATTTATAATGTTATGTTTTACAATCTTTTGAATATCGTTATTTTTATTGTAGCCGTTTATACTGTCGAATTTCAAAAACGTGGATTGCCTCATGCTCACATTTGCATTTTCTTGAAACCGGAATCCAAACTTCTGTCCATTGATCATTTAGACAAATTTGTTTCTGCTGAGATACCGGATAAAATTGAAGATCCTAGCCTCTATGCCCTTGTATCCGAATTTATGATTCATGGTCCATTTGGGAATGCAAATCCAAATTGTCCTTGTATGGTTGATAGTAGATGCTCAAAGAATTATCCAAAAAAATTCAACCCGGAAACAACCACAGATGCTGATGGTTTCCCTGTATATAGAAGAAGAGACAATGGTAAGACTATTATAAAGTCTAAAGTTCAATTAGACAACAGAAGTGTTGTTCCTTATAGTCCCGTTCTTTTAAAAAGATACCAGGCACACATTAATGTTGAATGGTGCAATCAAGCTGGTTCTATCAAATATCTGTTTAAGTACATTAATAAAGGTGCAGACAGAGCTTCGCTTGTCGTGTCAAACAGAGATGGTATAGAAAATGAAGAAAAGGCAAAGGATGAGATCAAAGCCTATTATGATTGTAGGTATGTTTCCGCCTGTGAAGCTTCATGGAGGATATTTGCAAATGAAGTTCACTACAGGTTTCCTCCAGTTATGAGACTTCCTTTTCATCTTGAAGGTCAACAAAATGTTGTGTTTGGAGCTGAAGACGATATAGAGGTTGTTTTGGAAAAGCCATCAGTCTCGTCTTCGATTTTTCTAAAGTGGTTTGAGATGAACATAAACGACGAAGAAGCCCGCAAACTTACTTATGTTGAGTTTCCTACTAAATTCTGTTGGAAATTAAAAGAGAGAATATGGGCACCACGTAAAAGAAAACTGTTACAGCTCGGACGCATTCATTCGGTGTCCCCCTGCACTGGGTGAACCGTATTTTCTTAGAATTTTGTTAAACAAAGTAAAAGGACCAAGATCATTTGAAGAAATTAGAACGGTTGATGGTCAGTTGTTTCCAACTTTCAGAGATGCGTGTTACGCTATGGGTTTGTTGGATGATGACATGGAATATATTGAAGCTATCAAAGAAGCCAGTTTTGTGGAAGATGGTCGTTCTACTCGTGCACTATTTGTTACTTTGCTTTTGTCAAACACTTTATCAAGACCCGAATATGTATTTGAACAAACATGGAAATACTTGGGTGATGACATTTTATATAACAGAAGAAAAGCTACAAAAAACAAAGGTATCTTTTTAATATATTACACATATTATTATTCAGTACATTTTATTCATATTGTTTATAGATATTTATTTTTATTATTTCAGAACTTGTAATGTCGGATGAGAGATTGAAGAATCAAACATTGGTGGAGATTGAAAAATACTTGATCAGAAACGGTTCGTCATTGAAACGATGGTCAACAATTCCTTATCCTGATTATGATTCATTTGCTGTTGGAAACAATCGCTTGGTTGACGAAGAACTATCTTTCGATATTCCTCATATGCATAGCGAGTTAGTTACTCTAAAATCTTCTCTAACTGATGAACAACTCTCCGTTTATAATCAAATAATGGCAGCCGTTGAAGGTGATAAAGGAGGTGTATTTTTTGTTTACGGCTATGGAGGCACAGGTAAGACATTTTTGTGGAGGACGTTAGCCTTATCGGTTAGGTCTAGAGAGCAGATTGTTCTAAATGTTGCTTCCAGTGGTATTGCTTCCTTACTAATGTCTAGAGGTAGAACAGCCCATTCTAGATTTCACATTCCCATAAATTTAGATGAGAGTTCTATGTGTCACATACGGCCTGATGGTGATGTAGCTTACTTACTTAAACATACTAGGTTGATAATATGGGATGAAGCACCTATGGTACACAGACATGCTGTCGAAGCTTTAGATAGAACATTTAAAGATGTGTTGATCGACAAAAGCAATATTAATTCGGATTGTTTGTTTGGAGGTAAAGTAATCGTCTTTGGTGGTGACTTTAGACAGATTCTTCCAGTAATTCCAAACGGAAGTAGGCAACAAATTGTCAACGCTTCGTTGAGTTCATCTTATATATGGTCCTAATGTAAGTTACTTACTTTGACCAAAAACATGAGATTGACTATTGGTGCTGATAAATCTAGATTGGAGGAGATGCACAAATTTGCCAAATGGCTTCTCGATATTGGTGAGGGTAAAGTAGAAGGCGACAATGATGGTGTGGCAACTGTACAAATACCTTCTGATCTTCTAATCAGAGATTGTTTGGATCCCATTGAAAGCTTGATTCAATTTGTATATCCATCCGTTTTGCAAAGATATATGGATCGAGATTATTTTTCAGAAAGGGCCATTCTTACACCAAAAAATGAGGTCGTACATGAAATCAATGATCGATTGTTAGAGTTGTTTCCTGGTGAACCAACAGAGTACCTAAGCTCTGATAGTATATGTCAAACCGAACAAGTTAATGATTCCTTCGAGCAAGAATTGTATTCACCTGATGTTCTGAATGGGTTAAAGATATCCGGTTTACCAAATCATCGTCTGGTTTTGAAAGTCGGTGTTCCAATTATGCTTCTTAGGAACATTGACCAACAAAATGGATTATGTAATGGTACAAGGTTGCAGGTTACATTTCTTGGGAAGCGGGTTATAGAAGCTGAAATTATATCAGGTGCTAATGTTGGAACTAGAACGTTTATTCCAAGAATTACCATGATACCGTCGGACAAAAAAATACCTTTTGCTTTTCAACGACGACAGTTTCCTGTTGCTGTGTGTTTCGCTATGACAATCAATAAGAGTCAAGGACAGTCTTTATCTAAGGTTGGACTTTTTTTAAAAGAGCCAGTTTTTACACATGGTCAGTTATATGTAGCCTTATCAAGAGTTAAATCAAGAGAAGGGGTTAAGATCTTAGTTCTAGATAAGGATGGTAAACCGACAGATACTACAACGAATGTCGTTTATAAAGAAGTTTTCACGCACCTATGTTAAGTCTAATAAATAATTTTGTATATTATTTTTTTTAACAAAACTTTATGCATTTTTTTAATGTACTATATTATTATAAACATTCCTTAATTATTTGAGTTTGTTTATTAAATTTCCATATATTAATTTTGTATAATGTTATCATTAAATCATATATTTTTTATCCACATATAGATAATCATCGGTTATATGGTCTTATTTGTTAACATTTGATTGAAGGCCCAAATGGATACATCAAATACCTAACCTTTTTAATATATTGATTATAATGAATAAACAACAATCATCTTGAAATAACAGTTAGTAAATACTTGATTATTAAACATTAAACATGTATCAATAAAACCACAAAATAAGTTTTATATCATTTAGTAGTCTAAATAGGTTTACATCATCATCTGTTAATACGTTCAAAAAGCATTATAAAATAAAGTCCCAAAATTAGATGAACCTAAAGTAGCCAACCAACAAAATTACTAAGTTTGAAAGGAACTATTTGGCAACCTTCTTCAAAATCAATTTCTTTTGAACTGGGCAATAAACAAACGTGCACTTAGCAGGAGGATTGGTACCATTTGGTTTGGTAAATTTCGTACGCCATTCCAAAGCCTCATATCGAAAACCACCACCGTTTCTCTCACCACGAAATGAAATCAACGTATCCACTCCATCCAAGTTCTGTACATACATCTCCATAGTCATGTCAATTCTTGATGCTTCAGCAAGATCAGCACTTAGACGCTAAGATAAATAATTAAAACAAAATATTAGATTATGAGTGGTATAACACTGCAAAATTAAATACTAAAAACAAATTTTTTGTTTTTCGACTATATCAATATATGTAAAATATGAACAATAACTCAACTTACAAAACGCATGTCGTACTTCCATTCAAACTCAATAGGATTGTAGTCCGGATCGCCCTTTTTATCTTCTTCACAATCTGAAACTTCAGCGTCTTCCTCATTATACATTCCATCGATATCAGAGTTGGTTAAGATAGAAGAAACATCAACGGAATCATCATCCATTGATTCATTATAATCTTGAACAGATTCATCCTCATCGTTTTCATGATTGGTTTCATCATCGTTGTCTTGTGTATCAATATTTAAAGTACCTGGCTTAGGTATGTTTACAGCAGCAATCGTATATACACGCTTCGGCACCAGAATCTCACAACCATTCAAGTCATAAACAATCAGCTGAAAATTTTGTTTAAAAATGTACCTCATCACAACGTAATAGTCCGGATATATAGGTACGTAAGACACAACATTGTCCCATGAATCGTAGAGAAGATACACCTTAAGATTACGGTCTTTCTGAATCATCACATCAAAACTGTCCCACAAATTAACATGGACCTTGAATGTTAACTTGCTAATAGATGGTAAACGTATTGGATCTTCAACGAAATCAGCAGGAATTATCTGCGTATAATATTCATGAAGGTGAAATAACTTAAATTTGTTATTGAAAACCATAAAAAAATATTGTTTGTATACTCACCAAATTATCATTGGACTCTTGTGTGAAGCGTTGACAGAAGTACTCAACATTGCTTATCGTTTTCTCGGTCGACATGGAGGTAAACAAAGGAACACTAGATCCGAAGATCGGATGGTCTTGCATATTATTAAAGGGTGTTAACAAGTACGAATACAAGTCAATTTGCTTAAACATCAGAAAACAACCGTCCGTAAACGATAGTTTGGCTACAATATGTTCCCAACCATCCATGAACACAAACGCATCTTTATTTTTAGTCAAAAGAACTTCAAATTGTTTACCGTTCACACATTTGATAATGGCTTGATTGTTTGGTTCAGCATTCAATAGGAATCTCTTGCTATATTGATTTGGTATTTCCTGTAAAAAAATAACGTGTGTTAACATAAATAAATGAGAAAAAATGTTGTACTTATAAGATTAATTATCTTACTAGATATTCTGAAGAGTCGGAGGAAAATATTTTATAAAAAGACGTCATACTGATCTGCGTTTGAACAAACATGAACTAATTGGATTAGGTCTTCCGGTGAATAAAAAACATAATGAATGTAATGAACATAATTTAAATAACATATTCACATAATATAATGATTTTCACATTAATCATAATCCAAAAATGATGAAGATGCCTAATATAATCAAATTAACATATCTATAAACTAAGACCTAATACCATAAACATGCAGAGTATAATAATATTAATCCAAATATACTTACAAATATAACATATTCCATATGTCTAATACAAAATAATCCTTTACTATAACGCATGTAATTAGTAAAAGTCTTCAAAATAAGACATAAAAAACACTGTGGCCTACATGAACAACCAAATCAAAATCTACAAATCGATTGCAACATATAATCAAAACATAGTAAACAAAATTCAACATCACAATTTTTGAAACTTAGCTTTAACATGTCTTTTATCATATTACATGTAATACATCAAAAATAACACATATCGTTCAACTAATATCATTAATAAACAGCCGAATGTGATAAATAGATATACAAAGATGAATAGAAAGAAAATCCTCAATGGAAGAAGAGAACTTCAAACTTAACAATGGTTTGCAAGATTTAACAAGAACAGTACAACGAAATTCAGAATTTAAGTTATTGAATGATACCTTTATGATCTGTAATTACTTGAAGAAGATGAAGATGATGTAACCGATGAAGAAGATGGAGGTTATTGGGAAGTGGGAGAAAATCTTTGAATATACAGAAGACAAATGTGTTAAAAGATTTTGTACAAAAAAAAATAATACAATTTTATATCATTATTCCTTTTTCGGGTCGGTTATATAAAACCGGGATCCGCGCGTGAATCTTATTATAATATAGTTTGTTAATTTTATAGTTTGTTAATTATTATAATATAGGTTTTAAACTTATCAGGTGTACTAAAAGACAGTTTAATGTGTTATAAAATCCATACTTCATTATTTCAATTTTAAATTTGATATTCTTGAATACAGAATTAATATGAATTTGATATTGTTTGATTAATTACCAAAACTAATTTCAGTACTTCCAAAACAATTTACATATCACTTTAGATTAAACAACTTCCAAAATTAAAAGTTTATTATCATAATTTAAATATATGCATATACATATTAGCGATTTCATAAAATTAAATTTTGGCCGTAAATTTAGTTAATACAAATTGTAAATTTTGGTTTTTTGCAATATATTAAGTCTATTAAATTTAACTTAGAACTTATTAAGTTTGCATAAAAATATTTAGTTACACTTTGTTAATTATTAACATAGTTTTAAACTTTCTAAATAAAGTGTATTAATTATATAGGCATCGACTCATTCCAAAAACATAATAGTCAAACTATTTCTAAAAAAAACAAATATATTAAATATAAAATTCATAAATCCAAAAATAAATACAATCATCTTAGTATTTACTTTATATATACTTTTATTTTAAATTTAAATCGTAATATAACTTTGTAAATGAAACAACTTCCTAAATTAAAACGTTTTTATAAATACATGTTCAAAGCTGTTAGAAATCTATACATTAGAAGAGGAAAAACTTTATTTGACCTTGAATTTGAGAAGGTATGAGTTTAATTTTTTATTTTTTACTGTAATATACAAGAACTCTATTAATTTATTAATGCCACTTTGTAGTTGATTTTCTACATACAAAATTAACTTTTCGTTTATATTATTGTAGATGTCAACTGATGAATTTATCATGAATACTCCTTTGAGGAATATATATGATCTTTGGCAAATTATGAAGGTGTGTATATATATTTATAATGGCAAAAGTAGATGAACTTTGTCTTTAAATTAACTATTTTCATAAATTTTATTTTATACAGCCTCAATTTGTTATCATACTTGGTACTATTACTGGTATCGATAAGCAGTTTGGTTGGCACTATATGGAGTGTCCTAAATGTTTAATCGAGGCTGGTACAGATTTTATAGACAGCCCGAGTATGGAGGAACAATTTTTCTATGTGTGCAAGAACCCTAATTGTGATGAAAGTGTTATATATCCAGTTCCAAGGTAATATGATAATTTGTTTTCTTCTTTAATATTTATATGTTTTGTAAAATAATCTATCTGTATATATGTATGATTCTATTTAACTTAATTAGATTCAAAATAAAAGTTCAAGTGGAAGACAACAGTGATGATGTTCCACTGATATTATTTCATCCTCTGGTTGATGAAATCATTGAAAAAGTTGTTCTCAAGTCAGCTGAACAATTGTTTCAAGAAAATATAACACCTGTATGTATAAATCATTTTTCCCTTTGTCTATTTTTTTTCATTGTATTTTCTAAAAATTTCTTATTAATAAGTTTTTCATACAATATTTTGATTCATAGGTTGTTGAGAAAGTAATCTTTCCCGTGGATTTAAACAACTTGATTGGAAAGAAGTTTGCCTTTAAAATTGAGATAACAACTTATAATCTTACTAACTTTGATGAGATGTATTTTGTCACGAACTTGACTGATGATGAGTCAATTATTAATAAGCTCAAAGAAAAGATGAAGATTACGGAGGTAATTTTTTTTTTTCAATACACGTTTGATACTAATAAATTAATATTTATATAATTTTTAATTATATTATTTTTTAATTTATTTTCACATTTATTTTAGGTAAATGATAAAGAATTTATAAAGAAGAAAAGTCACATCCCAAGTGTGAAGGACGATGATGTTAACACAAGTTGTGATACCAATAAGAATAAAAAACGTACATTGGATGACGTCTACATGTCTTCAACTTCAAGTACTTTCAAGAGTTTGGAGAAAGTTAGCAAGAAATTAAATTAGCTCATATTTCTATTATTTAAATTCAGTTTTTTTGATTTTTACATTTTTAACAATGGTATTTTGGATTTTTAGTATGTTTGATGTGGGTATTTGATCGTTATATGTTTTTTAAATATTTTATTAATAATATAAAAGGTGCTCTTAATTCAAATTTTATATCGGTTTCTTTAAACGATTTTTACATATATGTTATTACACTAAGACATAATTATCAAAAAATAAGAAACAATGCATAACAATTTTTGTGTGGGTCAAAAGGAAGTTGGCCCAATATGAAAACACTTTTTTTGAATCTAGAAGGTCTAAATATAATGAATTGTAGCCCAAGGTATGTAAATTGACCCATTTGATCCAATACAACCAAAAATAAACACATTGAACAACCAATTTAATTTATCCATTACTAAGATTAATTTTTTAAACTTGCTGCACTAAAGGCTTTTCAAAATAATAAGATATCTAACAAATTGTTATATTTATTATAGCAAACAATTATTCCGTATAATTGTTACAAAAGTTTGATTAATCTTTGGCCACTTAATAGCAACATTTTATTTATATTTAAATATATACTTAAATATATTACCAAACCAATTTTAGTCAATCTTCCAAATGATTTGCAATCAAATTATAAATATAATTCGTAATACAAATTTTGAAAAAAAAAGTCGATGAATCTTACAAAATTTTTTCATTATTTGCTAAAAAATATATAAAATCATTCTATAAATAGATTTTCAATCGCCTTTAATTTTCCTCAAATATTTTTTATATATTATTGCATTATATTCGGTACTAACATTAACAAATTAACATAATATACGTTTGAAGTCATGTGTATGGAAATATGATATTTATGGATAATATATATGTTACGTATTTTATAATTTACAGTTGACATCTTTTTTTAATAATAATAGATTTCCAATATATGATGAAAGTCCTATAAATACCCATATTTCCTGTAATTCATTCTCATTGTTCAACTCTTATACATAACACCTCCAGTTACACGGTTAGTTACTGTATACTGTATTATAAATGTTCAATGTTCCATTGATAATTTTCAAGTTTTTATACAATTAGCAATTTTATGTATATGAGTCTTTTTGATTCAATTTGTATTACTCACAAAAAGATGAATGTTAAATATTTTATTGTAAATCAGAATATTATACTTTATTTTTGTTGTATTTTGTATTACAAATGTTCCTGTTACAACTATATAATAATTAAGAAATCTTAAAAAGCTTATACAATCGTTTTTTTATAGTTTTTTTTCAGGGTATTACGAATCATGGAACGTGTTGGGGATGACATGATATTTGAAGAGATCTTATCGAGACTACCTGCAAAGGTAGTTTGTCGTTTCAAATGTGTTTCTAAACAATGGTGTTATGAATTATCTACACCAAAGTTTGTTTTCATCCATGCTCGACGAGTTGGAAATTCAATACAAAAGAAGCGGCTCTCCTTGAAAGAAAATTCAATTGTCGTTGATGACATAGTAGCTGGCAACTTAGAAGAAGATACAAGCGAAACAGTTACTTTTCCATACGGTGTCGAGCCATCCTTTTTAAGCATTATAGGTTCGTTTAACGGACTGATTTTACTTTGCATTAAAAGGAGTTACAATGAGCTCGTCATTTAGAATCCAACGACGAGGCGTTTTAAGATGATATCGGACGACTATTTTAGTAGTTATTTTGGTCGACACAACGATACGGGTGGAATGTACTTTGACGAGCACAACGATCTAAAAGTGCTTCATATTAATTGTTACTGGGACGTAGTTACTGCTCGTGTATATTCACGACATAATGACTCATGGAGAAAATTGAATTTCTTGAACGGAACTCAGTTAGGTTCAAACTTTTATTCATGGTCTCCTGGAATTTATTCCGACAAAAAAATATATTTCATGGTTTCCAATTACTGGATTCCACCCGGTGAAAGGAACATAGTTGTTTTCGATGTTATATCTGAATCTTTTAGTATACTTCGTTTTCCGGAGCATATGGAAGTCAATCCTTGTCAAGGACATTTTCTAACAATTTCCAACAAGCTGCATGTGATTGTCGTTCAATATGCTGGTGAACTAATTGCAGATTTGGTCAAATATGAAAATGATGAGTGGATCAAGGTATTTTCTTTCAATAGGGCTCGCATAGTTCATCATATGGAGACGCAGGAAAGGACAAATATAATTCAAAACAACAAGTGGTTGATAACAAGTATTTGGGGAGATACTGTTGAAGTTGTGCTTTGCAATGATTCTTTTAACTACATCCAACATGTTGACAACTACAACGGACCGAAATGCGCATTATTTTTGGAGACAATCGTTTCTCCTTTCGATTAGAAAATATGATTTAATTAGATACTATTAACTATTTCATCTTTTTATGATAGTTTACAAATTATATTTGTCGGCCAGTATTTGTTGGTATATGTGATTTTGGATTATTTTTTATAAAGCGGCCCAATCATTGTTTGACAGACCCATTAAATCAAACGGCCCAATTCGTCATTAGTATAATTAGTGATGTCAGACATTTTGTCTAATTTGTGATATAAATGTGAGTTTAAATTTCATGTCTTTGAACAATATAGTAAAGGTAAATTGGTTTTAAATTAACCTGGTATAATTACATTTTCTATTACTATAATACCATATGTCATTAAAAAATATATTATTCAAATTTAATTATATACGTTTACACAACTTTCCTATTTAATTTAATATTTGTATTAGTAATTTCAAAGATTTTATACACAATTTATAACTGTGTATCCAAAAATACCCCAAGCTTTTCAAAATGCCAGTCAAAGCTTTAAACATATTTCAATTTAATATTTATTTTTCTTTTTTCTGTTTTCATTTAATTAATAAGATTTAAAAAAATACTATCATACTAAATGAGTTTGACTATATCTATGTACATTTTACAAAAGTTAACGAGGTTTATGTAAATATGTTTTTTATCCTTTGCTATCTGGACCGAATATCCAAGCTATTACAGAGCATTATTAAACATCAACAACTATCACTTCTCAAAACTTCACACAATCATCACATAGAAATATCTTCACCATCTCCAAACATTATTATAATTATATTTCAGGCTTAACCTAAAAGTTAATAATTCCACATGAAACCTTTAAACACTCATGGAGGCCAAATTGGCATATTATTAAAAGCGAATAAAAGATTTTGTTAGGAAGGGAAAGAACAACTAATTAGTTTATTAATTATATCTATGTATTTGTTTTTCAAATATAATTTTTCTTATCCCGGGATGTTCCCGGGTGATAGCCTAGTTCTCTAATAAAAGAGCAAATTTAGGAGCACTAGTTGTTTTATGGTGCCTCCTTGGCCTTTATTTCCCACCAATTCCCCCACCCACTTAACATACACACGCGGATCTTTTACTCCATTTGTTATAACTCATCTTTAATTTTGAAGAAACCCTAATTGGCATTCATCATTCCCCCGTTCCTCTCCATTTATCGTATCATTGTCAGGCTAACATTCTTCTACAATCATTCTTATCTTCGGTTGGAACCAGGTTAAATACTTAGTGATTTGGTTTTGATGCTTCCATTCACATATTCGGTCTTCCAATCAGCTCTAAACTAGGTTTGTTGTTCCATCAATTTTTTTATGAACTAATTATGGGCGGTGGTTTTGGGTTTTGTTTGCATTTTACGTATCTAGGTTTTCGAATTTTTTTTCAAAAGTATAACAATAGTATACTCGTTTTAAATATAAAAAACGCTCGTTGTTTTTATGGTGCAATTTTTATTAAAAAATGTCGTATGAAAGAGTTATTAACGTTTAAAAAACGGGGGGTGGAGGAGAGAGAAACTATTGCTTTGGATTGGCTAGAATACCTCTAAACAAACTCACGCGCTTCCTTTGTTTTGTTCAATTCACTCGTTTAATCTTAATCCATGATTACTAAATAGATAGACAAGATTACTTTCTATCATTCCTACCTAAATAAACTTCCTATTATATCCTGATCCTTAATAATAAATAAATGTTACGATTAATAATAGTATATGATACTAGCTACAATAACAAATTACAAATATATATAAACACATTTACAAATTACAAGTCTCTAAATAATTCTTGCTAGACGAAGAATCGCTTGGTATAAACGTCAAATGGTTCACCGGTTGTAAGTTTGGTTCCTGCGGTAATAAAATTAATTTTAGTTCGCACAATAGATCCCCAATTTATATCCCTCAACGAGAAACCACTATCACCCATACTCGAACTTGAGACCTGGAGAGGAAAACTCACCTAGACCCACCATAGGTGGAACTTAAATACTCGTAGCCACCACTAGAGCACTAGTGATAGTCTATATATATATATATATATATATATATATATATATATATAGGATAGGAGTTGGCCAGAAAGTCCAAATTTCCTAAAAAGTGTAAAAAGTCATAAAACACCATAATGTCAACCATAAAACACACCAAAAACCCACAAATAATATGATGAAGATTACTAAAACATCATGTATGTGGGTTTTGTGTTGTGTTTTAGATGTTAAGGCTCTGATTGTGGAATGACAAATATTATTGTGTTTTATGTTGTTTAGCATTGTGTGTTTTATATTCATAGTTCTACGATGGTGTGTTTGAAGTTTTTATGGACTATTAGAGTTTGAATATGGTGTTTTAGTAATATTCATTCTATTATTTGTGAGTTTTAGGTGTGTTTTATGGCTGAAATTATTGTGTTTTATGACTTTTTATACTTTTTTGGAAAAACACACTTTCCGTAGGATCCCCACTCTATATATATATATATATATATATATATATATATAGAAAAAGTATATCGTACATTACGGCTTAACGTACGACAACTTGCGTGATTTGTTCTATAACATGCCTGATTAATGTTTTCAATATACGTGATTATTGTGTTTCAACATGCGTGATTTTGGATATTTGAATTATAATGTGCGCGATTTAAAATGAACGTGCGTTTTAAGATCAAATACAAAGGACAACATAAATAAGGTAAGAATGATTCTAGTCAATTGATATTAGTTTTAGAGGGTTGAGATTAGTTTTAGAGAAAATAAATAATAGAAGGGCATAAAAAAATTCTTACATATATTGATTTTCTCTCTCCACATGTAAGGCACATATCAATTCCCCCATCAAATTTAAAACGTCCATAACTTTTTCATACAACATTTATTTTAAAAAAAATTCATCATAACGAGCGTTTTTAATCTTAAATATGAGTATGATATTACTATATAAAAATAAAATAAAAAATTTCACCTTTACTGCGTTTGCTTTGTATTGTGTTAAAGGTTGTGACCATTGTGTCTTTCAACTAGGTTTTGGTCCTTACATTTTTAACTAACGTGTTTATACATTGTGTTGTTATCAAAACTTATAACACAATGTTAATTTGGGCTTTGTTCATTGCATTTTTATCAGAACTTATAACACAATGTATGAAACAATGGAGATGATATTATATTTGAGTACTCTATACATTGTGTTATAGGTTTTGGTCATTGTGTTTATTCTGCTATCCATTGTGTTTTAATCTGTTGTTTATTGTGTATTAGCTTGTTGTCCATTGTGTTATAGTCTGTTGTCCATTGTGTCTTTTTTTCCTCTCACTAATTGTGTCTTTTATATGTCGTCATCAATTGTGTTTTTAGTCTACTTTTCATTGTGTTTTTTGTTTGATACTCATTGTGTTTTACGTTATGTTCATTGTGTCTTTTATCTGTTGTCATCGATTGTGTTTTCGGTCTACTTTACATTGTGTTTTAGTTTGATACTCATTGTGTTTTATGTTATGTACATTGTGTAATACGTAACTGGGTTTTTTCATTGTATTTTACGTTATATCCACTGTGTAATATACAACTGGGTTTTTGAATATTTTTGTTTCTAAATATAACAATATGGTACTCATATTAAAGATAAAAAGACGCTCGATTTTATGGTATATATATATTTTTTTAAAACAAATGACATATAAAAAAATTATAGATGTTCAAAAAATAGCAGAGAAATATCATGTGACTTGCATATGCATAATCTTTTTATTCTTTTTGAAAGAATTACATTTCTCATTTGATTTCTTTTGTAACACTTCTCACTTTATAGTGACTTCTTACACTTTTTTATTTTTATACTTGTTTGATTGTAGAATAATTCAACCCAATAGAAAACAAAAAACCAACTCATTAGTGAAACATAATAGAAAACAAAAAACCCAAAAAGAATAATAAAAGTTAAAGTTTTAGTAAAGAATAGTTAAAGTTTTAGTAAAGAATAAAGGTAAACTAGTTAATTTATAATTTAATTTTAATAAAGTAAATCGAGATGTCTAAACTTGAGAACTTTTTAATTAAAGTATAGTGTAATTTTAGTTGTGGGATATGTAAACATGCAATTGCCCCTAACACTTTCCAAACCCTAGAATCAAAATTCCACATCTTGAGTAAAGAATCAGGAAATCAACAAAAATGGGTTATCTTTCTCACCGAGTTGATCCAAATGAACTCAAGCCAGGAGACCACATTTACACCTGGAGAGCTGCATTCACTTATGCCCACCACGGTCTGTACCTTTAGTTCTGTATACCGTCTCTTTTATTCACACATTTTGAACAATATATGCATTCTTTGTTCTACATTGGCAATTAAACGGCCAAAGTTATCTCATTAGTGACAAATTATGCTGTTTCTGTTTTGTTTTTTTATTTAACTTTGCTGTTTTAGTTTTGTATTCTACTTAGGGTTTGAAATGCACAACTTATTTACAAAGAAAATATAATTATTGGATCACAATTTACAACATTGTTGTTTGTATTGGGAATTGGGACTATAAGGGATTGCTCATGGTTGTCAAATTGTTAGGTGCTAGTCGGCTGGTAGGTACTGACTAGCGATTAAGCAGGATTAATCGGACCGGAACTTTATATGTAAATTTTCAAACTTATGTGTGTCACACAAAATTTTTCAAAAATTTATGTATATATTTTCAAAGAGTAAAGTTCTTTTTGAGTCCCTGTGGTTTGTGCATTTTAACCATTTGAATCCAAAAATCAAAGTTGTCTTGATTCGAGTCCCTGTGGTTTCTAATTTTAACCATTTGAATCCAAAACGTAAACAACATTCAAATTAGAAACACTTGGTTTTTGGATTCAAATGGTTAAAATTAGAGACCAGACGGACTCAAATGGTTAAAATTAGAGAGCACAGGGACTCAAATCAAGACAAGTTTAGTTTTTGGATTCAAATGGTTAAAATGCACAAACCACATGGACTCAAAAAGAACTTTACTCTTTTTCAAACTTATCGGTATTAATTGGATTAGATTGGATTAATAACTGTAATTTTTCAAATACTTGAAAGATTTTGACCAATTTGGACTAATTTTGACTGAAATTTGACCAATTATCGATTTTAGGTCTGACTATGTGAAATTTAATCGGTAAAATAACGATTACCGATTAATCGGCAATTAATCCCAAGTTTTTACAACACTTGGATTTAGGGCTGCAAACGAACCGAATGAATTGTTCGTGTTCGTTTGTTACTGTTCATGAACGCTTACCGAACAGGATGTTATGTTCATGTTCGTTTGTTAACAAAATGAACTTGTTTGTTTGTTAATTTTAGGCAACGAACGAAAACGAACGTTGATGAACACAAATAAGCACAAACTAATGTTCATGAGCACAAATGGTAACAAATGAACACAATTACACAAACAAACATTCATGAATAAAATATATAATACATTGACACTTATAGAATATTTTATTTATTGGAATTTTGAGGTATTATAAATAAAATATAAAAACTAAAAACACTAATGAACTACCGAACACAAACGAACATGTTACCAAACGTGTACACAAATAAATGAACAAACACGATTTGTTCATGTTCGTTCATTTAATAAACGAACAAAATTTCTTGTTCATGTTCGTTTGTTTAATAAACGAACGAACACAAACAAACTTTCCTCTGAACGGTTCATGAACCGTTCACCAGATGTTTGGTTCGTTTGCGGCCCTACTTGGATTGCTTGTTGAAACCGCTAGTACTATTTGAAATAATCAGATGTTCAGATGAGTGTTTGGACACTTTTGATTATCTAAAGACTTAATGGATAACCTATTCAGGATCAGATCATCTGTTTGCAACTCTGAAACTTATTATTTCATCAACAACTTGATACAGGTATTCATGTTGGTGAAGACATGGTTGTCCATTTCACCGCTCCAGAAACTGCTAGTTCCGGTTCTAGATGGAACTTTACTTCCATCGACATTGGATTTTCACTACAAAAAAGTGGACAAAATCGTGATTCTGGTTCATGTTTATGCACTTACTACTGTGGATTTCGTCAATCCGAGAGTGGAGTAACCATCTCATGTTTGAACTGTTTCATTGGAACCGGATCACTATACCTCTATCAATACGGGGTGAATAAATGTGCGCACGTTTCCAAACTCCGAGGCGGCACATCGACCACCGCGCCATCCGATCCACCCCAAGACGTGATCGACAGAGCCATGTATCTGCTCAACTCAGAAGCCGGGTTTGGAAAGTATAATGTGGTTAGGAACAACTGTGAGGATTTCGCTTTGTATTGCAAGACGGGCCTTTTGGTTCATGTCAAGCCTGCTACTGGAAGCAGTGGTCAGGTGAATTTCCTCGTTAATGCACCGTGGAAGCCTGCTCTTGTTTCGGTACTTCCGAAAGTTGTGTGTAGCACCACCATGGGTGCACTCGCGGTAGGGGTCACAGTTGGGACGCATTATTGGAACAGATATAAAACCGACATTGGGGTTCGAGATGATGTTGTTAAGGTTAAGGTGGAAGATGTGGGATCGTTTCGTGGCTTTTAACAAACGTGTGGAATGTAACTGGTGCATCATGTAATCGATAGGCTTATGGCGTTTATTGCGAATTGTTATTAGTGTTTAGTTTATGTAAGGACTCGGTAATTTGTTCCAAAAGTTGTAATATGAGATGGGTCTTTATCTCGGTCGCTTACCTTGCCATATGGTTGGTTTTACTTTTGTAATATCAATCTTTCATGTAAATTGGATTTGGAGAAAATACAAAAAATTTGGCTTCGCCCGGGTTCGAACCGGAGACCTTCAGTGTGTTAGACTGACGTGATAACCAACTACACCACGAAACCATTTTTGTTGAGTTTAATTATGTTTTCTACATAGACTTACTAGTTTTCATAAGGTTCGTATAAAAAGGTGTAGCTGGATTTGAAGATTCATATAAAAAGGTTTGGCTTTGGATGACAAGCCTATAACAAAACTGTTGATTGGGACTTGAAATATTCATGATAACAAGATCAAATTCTGTCTTTTTTTTATCTAATATTACTGCTCAGCAAAGGTTTTTGGTTAGTTTTTCATGCCCTTGTTAAGAGTTGTTAAGGGGCCAATTTAAATTAAATGTAGGAATCTAAACGAACTGAGGGTCTGTTTGGTATGAGGTAATGGAATAGATGAGAAAATGGAATGGACGAGGTAATGGAATGGACAACGAAATGAAATGGATCATTCCATTCCATTGTGATGTTTGGTTACTCATATGTGAATAGAATGAATCATTACTTTGTACAATTTGATAAACAAAAAAAGATGAAATAACGAAACACAATTGTATTAAAAACGACAAAAATATAATTGCCTTAATAATAATATAGGTAGAGGATCCTGTAAAAAGTGCTCAAAGTGTGAGAAGTGTAAGAAGTGTATTATAACACTATATATAATACTATATAACACCATATAAACACCGTATAACAATATGTAACAACATATAATACCATATAACACTATGTTACACTATATATCATTATATAACAAATATAACACTATACATCTATCATAGACATGCTATCAGACAACCTATAGTGTTATATTTGTTATATAATGATATATAGTGTTACATAGTGTTATATGGTATTATATGGTGTTACATATTGTTATACGGTGTTTATATGGTGTTATATAGTATTATATATAGTGTTATAATACACTTCTTACACTTCTCACACTTTAGGCCCTTTTTACACTATCCTTACCCAAATAATATATTAATGATAAAAAATTAATAATAGATTTTTGATATATATTAATATTAGTATGAATATTCATACATATAAATATAAAAACAAATAAAAGTATAAGTATAAATAATAATAATAATAATAATAATAATAATAATAATAATAATAATAATAATATGAATATGAATATGAATATGAACATATTTCTTTCCATTCCTTGAAGGAATGGAAAAAAAACACCTACATACCAAGGAATGGAAATTATTATATTTGGAAGGAGTTACATTCCTTTGGAATGCTCCATTCCATTACCACATGATAACCAAACATGTTTCTTTTCATTACATCAGAATGATCCATTCCATTTCACCTTCCATTCCTTCATACCAAACACTACCTGAAGGTTTAGTGAACCATTCGTAAGTTGTTTGGTGGAATTAGTTATTTATTTAATAAAAAATGAATAACAAAAATATTATTTATTTAATTCAACAAACAAACATGAAAATTTGCCATGTTCGTTAATTCAACAAAGAAGAAGAAGAAGTGCATTCAGAGTCCTTGAAGTTTGGTTTTTATTCAGAGATAGCCTAAACTTTAAAATCTTTAATATTTTAAGTTTCAAGAATGACTAGTACGGTGCTTGCACTCTGGGATGTTTGTGAAATTAGTTCAAACTTTAGAATTTAATAAAACCTAAATTTTGTAATATTGGAGTTTTTATATTTTTTAAATGTATTTTATCGTTAACCTTTTATTAAGTATAAAAAATAATAATTAGAGAATAAACAGTGAGGGGCTGTTTGGTAGCCTCTGAATGGTCATTAAGAGGCTACCTCTTAATGGAATCATTAAGAATTTTACTAATGAGAAGGTAGAAGAATGTGACATGTGATGATTTACCATTCAGAGGTTACCTCTTAATCATTCAGACTTGAGGTTACCTCTTATTCATTCAGAGGTTTTAAACCATTAAGAGGTAGCATCTGAATGGTTATTAAGAGGCTACCAAACAGCCCCTGAGTCTTTTAAATATGGGAAATGAGAAACTAGTGTCTATTTTCTAGGGAATAGTAAAAGCATTTATCATGGTTTAAATTTCCGAAGCGAAGTAACGTCCCCGTGCGAGACCCTATTTACACCTGCCCTTCCATATACCCTAGAATCAAAACTCCACATCTTGAGTGAACAATCATTCCAATGGGTTATCTTTCTCACCGAGTTGATCCAGATGAACTCAAGCCAGGAGACCACATTTACACCTGGAGAACTGCATTCACCTATGCCCACCATGGTCTGTTCCTTTGCTTCTCTATACTCTCTCTTTTATAATTATTCACATGTTTTTATTGCTTCTCAATACTCTCTCTTTTATAATTATTCATACGTTTTTAACAATATATACATTATGGGTTTTACATTGCTAATACTATTTGAAAAAAAAAAAATAGATCAGTGTTTGGACAATTTTGATCATCTAAAGACTTCACAATTAACCTTTTTATCATTTGTATCTAAATAATCAAAGAGCTAACCTAGCCGTATCAATGTGCTTAGTAAATGTGTTTCTCACAAGGGGTTTAGTCTCATGGTGGATGTTGGTGTAGATTTAAAGGGTGTGTTAGTTAACAAACTTTTTTTATTTGTAAATCAAGCCCACCTAATATTAATCAAATTTTGTAAAAGCTACGGATTTTATTTATTTATTGGTTATTTGATTTTTTTCTAATAGATCTTCAAATATGGAAATACAATACTTAATACAGGTATTTATGTTGGTGGACGCAAGGTTATCCATTTCACTAGTGATCAAGAAAATGCTATGTCTAATTCTGGATGGAACTTGTCTTCTAGCCTTCCAGTTCCATCTTCATGTTTGAACTCTTCATCTTTGAACTCTCCATCTTTGAACTCTCCATGTTTGAACTCTTCATGTTTGAACTCTTCATGTTTGAACTCTATTGACTGTGGATTTTCGCTACCTAATTGTGATTCTGGTTCATGTTTATGCGCTTACTACTGTGGATTTCATCAACCAGAGAGTGGAGTAACTTTCTCTTGTTTAAATTGTTTCATTGGAACTGGATCACTGTACCTCTTTCAGTATGGAGTGACGATATCTGAACATGTTACCAAACTCCGAGGCGGCACTTCCACCACTGCGCCATGCGATCCACCCCAAGTTGTGATCCACAGAGCCATCTATTTGCTCAACTCAGAGACCGGATTCGGAAAGTATGATCTGGTTAGGAACAACTGTGAGGATTTTGCTTTGTATTGCAAGACGGGCCATATGATTCCTATCAAGCACGTTAGTACTGGTAGCAGCGGTCAAGTGAATTTCATCTATAATGCTCCATGGATGCCCGCTCTTGTTTCAATAGCTCTAAGAGTTGCGTGTGGCACCGTCGCGGGTGTACTCGGTGGAGGTTACACAGTTTGGAAGCATTATCGGAACAGATGTGAATCTGACATTGGTGTTCGAGATGATGCTGTTAAGGTTAACGTGGAAGATGTTGGAGCGTTTCGTCGCTATTACCAAGCCGGTGGAATGTAACTTGCGCATCATGTAATCGATAAGCTTACGGTGTTTGATGTGAATTGTTATGTCATTGTTTATTGTTCAAAAAGTTGTAATTCGAGACGGGTCTTTTGTTTTCTCAATCGCTTTCCTTACAATGTGGTTGATTATTTTTTTATGCAATATCATTACCATGTCGCTCAAAATCGTGATTATTAGTAGGATAATTATATGAACAGGCCATTGTTTTATATGAATCTTACAATGTAGGATTGGTTAAAAGAAGATAAAATTATATGAACATGCCATTTTTAAATGGATCTTTCATGTAGATTTTAAACCAATTTGCTTTCTGGGATTATGATATTTTGTATCGAGTAAACTGTCATTTTGGTCCCTGAGGTTTGGTTACTTTTGTCACTTTAGTCCAAAACTCAAACCTTTTGCATCTGGGTCCCCGTGGTTTCAGTTTTATTGTCATTTTGGTCCAAAAATGAAATCAGGCCATGTCTTATAAAATCATGCAATTTTGTCATTTTCTTCAGGTATTGGATGAACCTATATCGTTGGGTACTTTATGATATGATTCAGATATTGTAGATTTACTTGAATTTTGATGAAGCTTATGGTCATGCAAAAACTTATTACACATCTATCTCTGATTAAAATTTCAAAATGTTTTGATTTAGAAGGATATGATTTGACCTAAACCCGTCTCAAACCCACGCCATTGCCATTGTTTGGAATCCTGGGCATAAGTTTGTTTAAAAATATATTCCGGACACGCATGGGACCCGTAAGCATCAGATCCTTCACAAACTTTAAACTAGGGGTGCAAAAAATTGTACTCTTTTATAATTCATTTAACGCATTGATATTTTTTTTAGATTCCGCATATTGAGTAAACGATCAAGAAATCAATCAGAATGGGTAATGTTTCTCACCGAGTTGATCGAAATAAACTCAAGCCAGGAGACCACATTTACACCTGGAGAGCTGGATTCGCTTACGCCCACCATGGTCTGTACCTTCGCTTCTGTTTTATTCACAAATTTTAAACAATATTTACATTCATGAACATCTCTCTCCTGATTTAACTGGGAATTTAAGTTCTTTCTTTAAGTTTGCTGTTTTAACTTTGTATCCTAATTAAGTTTGGAGGTTTTGATGGATCACAATTGTGTTGTATTGGGACTATAATTGTTAAAACTGCTAATGATCTCTAGATCAAGTGGTGGAGGACTTGCATTTCTCTTGAGAGATGCAGGTTCGACTTCCACTTGGTGCAGAGTGAGGCACTGGTGGGCAGTGATAGGAGACCCAGGGAAACCTGGGTTGGATCCTTGAGCCAAACGGGTTTTACCGGTAATTTCACCGTCGTGCCTACGGGCGGGTGGGTTACCGGGTTTTCCCCGGAATTGGTGGTGGACTCGGGTTACTCTCGGAGTACTCCGTTTGTCCAGTGGGTGTCCCGAGAGTGCTCGGGATTGAGTTTGTTGGCCGTTCAAAAAAAAAAAAAAAACTATATGATATAATGAGATTATGAGATGAGCGCTTGGACAGTTCTGATTATCTAGAGGCTTTAAGATTCTGAGTGCAACTCTGATTCTGATTACTCCATGTTAGGTATAAAGTTGAAAACTCTTGTATTTAAAACTTTTTCCAATACTTTATACAGGTATTTATGTTGGGGAAATGAAGGTTATCCATTTCGCCAACAAACAAGAAAATGCTAAGTCATCAGTTGACTGTGAATTTTGGCGACATGAAAGTGGTTCTGGTTCATGTTTGTGCACTTACTACTGTGGATTTCATCAACCAAAGAATGGATTAATCATCAGTTGCTTGAATTGTTTTATTAGAACTGGATCAGTGTACCTCTATCAGTATGGACTGAATGTATCTGCGCATGTTTCCAAACTCCGAGGTGGCACATCCACCACTGCACCATCAGATCCACCCCAAGTTGTGATCCACAGAGCCATCTATTTGCTCAACTCAGAAACCGGATTCGGAAAGTATGATCTGGTTGGGAACAACTGTGAGGATTTCGCTCTGTATTGCAAAACGGGCCTTTTGGTTAATGTTAATTCCGCTACTGGAGCCAGTGGTCAGGTGAATGCCGTCATTAATCCACAATGGAAGCCTGTGTATAACTACATCCCCACTGGTCTCGCACTCAACGTAGTTGGGAGGCATTATTGGAAAAGATATAAAACCGACATTGGTGTTCGACATAATGTTGTTAAGGTTGCGGTTGAAGATGTTGGTTCGTTTAGGTAGTTTCGTAGCAATTATGTAATCAATAACTCGCGCATCATGTAATCAATAAGCTTATCCTATGAGGGTCAATCTTCCATGCAGAACTGATTACAAAAAAAAACATAAAAGATTCTTGGCTTCGCCCGGGTTCGAACCGGAGACCTTCAGTGTGTTAGACTGACGTGATAACCAACTACACCACGAAACCAACTGGTTAAAGTTAATTATTTTTGCTACATAAAGTGTTACTACATTTCACCAGAATCCAAATTTGTTTTCTGCGAAGTATAACATCTTGTTGCTTAAGTTACACTGTAACATCCTACCTCTCGTCAAAACCAATATTATATGCTTTGCCAACAAGGAGCTCATGAATATTTTTATTATCTAATTGAAAACTTCCCACGAGGTCACGCATTCTAGTAATACTTCCATTAAGGGTGCTATACTGCTATTAAGTGTAGAGTTTTCCTTTCATCCACATCCGTTGCCTCTAAAATACGTTGGTAATCTTTGAAACGAGACATTTATTATGACCCAATATCTCTGATCTGAATAAAACAAAACACAACGATGCGGAATATGCATAAGGTGTCACATTATTGGTGATACTCCTTCTAGACTAACCCCGATTTTAGGTTCAGACCCTACTCAATCACATATAGTCGCTAAAAAGGTAAAAAAAATAAGTAAATTATCTTAATACCCATTACATATGACTTGAGGATCTACATAAATATAGAAACATGCCAACGTTTTGCTGAAACACCCCAAAAATTACAAAATAATGCCGGGAAATAACAAATAAATCTAACATCTAGGGGCAATAATTCCTTACATGACCCGGGCACGATAAAGAAAATCAAGTTTTTGGAGCGGAACCAGCTTTCCAGCGCCCTTTTCTCAGCTTCTTTTGGTTCGGCTTCGGATGTCTGGGCTTGGGGTTTAGATAGCTCGGATGCCTTTTCAGTAAAAAGTTTGAGAAACAAGATGGAAGCTAAGGTTTTCGAGGACAAGGGTCTCGGGTTTACCTGGAATAAGTGGGCGCCTCTAAAAGTCAATTTCTTAGTCTGGCGCGTGGTGCAAGATAGGATCCCTACGGCTGCAAATTTGATCAGAAGAAATACCATGAGACTCTTCTTTATGCAAGTTTTGTGCAGGGCATGAGGAGACGACTTGCCACCTGTTCGTCTTTTGTAGCTTCACGCAACAGGTTTGGGATTTCATCACAGTTTGGTGCAGACTGAACTCTTTTTATATTCTAGAGCTTAAAGATTTGGTTCAAGTGCAAAACTTTTGCCGAGGTTCAGTGCGGTGGAAGAAAATCATTAGTTCAGTAGTTATGACCACTATTTGGTGCCTTTGGAAGTGTCGAAATGAGTACATTTTCCAGCAGAAGCAACCTAATCTAGCGAGAACTAAGGACGAGATTCGGTCCTTGAGCTTCCTTTGGGTTAGGAGTAGGTCGAAGTCGCTGGGATAGTTGGTGTAATTTTAATTTAGCTAGTGTTGCACTGTTGGTGTGTAATTGGTGGTTGTAATCTTTGGGCTAACGATATGTTATCCCGGTTTTGGTGAATAAAATTTGTTTGGCTGTTAAAAAAAAAGAAACCTGTCACATCATGTAATCGATAAGCCCATGGTTTTTTATGGGAATTTTTGTAGCGACTTGGGATTTTGTTTAGAAAGTTGAAATTTGAGACAGGTTTTTCATTGTATCTGTCACTGTATTGTTTTGTTGGTTTTTTTTTTTTTACTTCAGTAAGTATATGAATAGACCATGGTTTTTATATATGAATCTTATATAAAATTGATTGAAAAAAGATAAATAACTTAAAACGAAAAACAACGCACCAGAAAAAGTTGTAGAAAATATGGCTTCGCCCGGGTTCGAACCGGAGACCTTCAGTGTGTTAGACTGACGTGATAACCAACTACACCACGAAACCGTTTTTGTGAAGTTCAATCTGCGGGAACTTATTATACGTTAAATTTAGTTGAGTCCAACATTGTTAAGACGGTGGGTATACTTTCACAGTTTCACACCCTCTCCCTTTGTGTTTTTGTTTGGAAAACATATACTATGGAAATGAGGTGGTGCATGTGTGGAAATTTCCTCACCTTATTTACTCCGAAGGTATACCTCTACCCCATAGCTTAATGGAAATGGAAAAACAAAATTGTCAGACGTATTATGGAGGCAGAAGACGTTGGCCCATTGCATATGAACATTATATTATATTTTTTGCACTAAGTGATTTTGTATAGTTTTATTGATTTCATCATCTATGAATAAAACTATCTTTCTCACACCCCATTTCCCCCGAAGATATACCCATAGGTATTATCACTACAAGAAATTTTATCGGACAAGTCGACTTTTTCCGACGACGAGGCGTAAATATTGTTTTATTGATTTCATTATCTAGCAAATCCTGTCTAATCCGCTCATCCCAAGTCAATTTCGGTCTGTCTCTACCCCTCTTCCCCTCAACATTGAGAGTTTCCACTATTCTACTATTCTAACTGTGGCCGTCACCTACCTCCTCCTAACATGTCTAAACCATCGCAACCTCCCCTCCCTTATCTTATCCAATATACTAGCCGTAGCCACCCCTAATTTTTTCCGAAAAACCTCATTTCTTATCTTGTCCGACCTAGTGTGTCCACACATCCACCACAACATCTTCATCTCAGCTACCTCCAACTTACACGCCTGTGTCTTCTTTGTGGCCCAACAATCTGTTTCATAGAACATAGCAGGTCTAACTGCCACCCTATAAAACTTCCACTTTAATTTAGTTGGGAACCTCTTGTCGTACAATACCCCTTTGGCTACTCCCCACCTACACCATCCAACCTGAACACGGTGGGCTACGTCGCTATCTATCTCCCCATCCCTTTGGACAAATGATCCTAAATACTAGAACTTAGTTATTTAGGGGACCACTTGGTCCTGAATACCATCCGAGTGTCCTCGTCTACATCAGCCCCACTGAAATCACAATAAAGGTACTCAGTTTTAGAGCGACTAATCTTTAAACCTTTGTCCTCCAAAGCTTCTCGCCACTCCTCTAACCTCGCATTCAGACTTTGTTTACTCTCCACAACTAACACAATATCATCCGCAAACAACAAGCACCACAGAACCGCATCTTGAATCGACTTTGACAACTCATCCAGGACAACCGCAAAGAGAAACGGGCTCAAAGCTGACCCTTGGTGAAGGCCTACCTCTACAGACTAATTGATCACCCCGGCATAAAACCAAATTGGTTTAGCGTAACCTTAGTTAACTTTCTTAGTCTAGTCTCGATTACCCTCTCCCATAATTTCATAGTATAGCCTAACAACTTAATCCCTCTGTAATTTCCACAACATTGGGTGTCTCCTTTGTGCTTATATAAATGCACTATGACACTACTCCTCCACTGATCTAGCATTCTTCTAGATTTGAGAATAAGTTTGAATAAATTAGTTAGCCATTGAACTCCTTCATCTCCCAAACATTTCCACACCTCAATTGGTATGTTGTCCAGACTAATTGCCTTAGCCCTTCCCATCTTCCTAAGTGTTGTTTCACCTCTGTTGGTGTGACACGTCGACAGTAGTAGTTATTCCATTGCTGGCTTCGATTAATGTGGTTGTCACTTCCTTGTTGGCGAGCCATCCCGTCGTTGGAAAGACTGTAAAAGTAGGTTTTCCATCTCCACTTAATATTGTGTTCCTTGACTAAAACTCGTCCATCCTCTCCTTTTATAAACTTCGCTACCCCTAGATCTTGCCTTCTACGCTCCTTCGCTTTTGTAATCCTGAACATCTCATGCTCCCCCTCCTTTGTTTCCAGACGTTCATACATCCGCTTATAGGCTATGTTCTTTGAGTCCGTCATTGCCTCCCTCTTGGTCTTTTTGTAACTCTCCCTTAATCCCACTCGCACGTCCTCATCCGTGCACCTTAAAAGATCCCTACAAGTCCTTACTTATCCTTTATTTTGGTTTGTACCTCCTCATTCCACCACTAAGACTCCTTATGCTCACTTTTCTTACCTGTTGTGACCCTATCTTAGCTTTGTTATTGGTGAAATTCACCAAGTATGATGATGATAATGATAATGATATGTGTATGTATATAATAAAAGTTGATAATAAGGATAATGTTCTTTTTAGAATGAAACTCACACACACTCTTTAAAACTACAACTAATATACACCTTTTATCCATCATATAGATTGAATTCTCATCATTTAAAAAGAAAAAGTATTTTTCATTTTTAGGGATAAGCTCGGCACTGGTACTAAAATTATTTGATACGTTACTGGTATTTAAAAGTAAAAGTCACTAAAATACTGGTACTAAACTGAAAGTACTATACAAAAAATGCAAAAAAAATGGATAGAACAAAACAAATTGATATGGAAAATTCGATACAAAATACCAAATGTTTATCCTAACGTTGTAATCGTATAATTGTACGGTTCAAATAAAAAATAGTGTAAAATAAAGTTATTAATAGTTATATTTTATTTTAAAGTATTGAGAAAGACACTTGTTAAAGCAAAGTAAAGGGCCAATGAGGGAGAGACTGTCCAAATATACACTTGACCTTCCAAACCCTAGAACAAAATTCCACATCTTAAGTAAACAATCGGGAAATCAATCAAAATGGGTTATGTTTGGAACCGAGTTGATCCAGATGAACTGAAGCCAGGAGACCACATTTACACTTGGAGAGCTGCATTCACTTATGCCCACCATGGTCTGTCTGTCTGTATACTCTCTCTTTTATTCACACATTTTTAACAATATGTGTTCTACCTTCATGAACAAGTCTCTCGTTATTTAACTGGGTATTAAATGGCCAAAGCTCTGTTTAGTGAAAAATTGTTGCTGTTTTAATTTTGTATTATGCTGTACCTGCAAATATTCATCCCCTTTTGTCTTTGCTTTTCTGTTTTCCCCTTTTATTCATACATTTTGAACAATATATACATTCTGTGTTTTAAATTCAGTAAAAACAACTCTATCATGATATAACTCGGAAATAAAGTTGCAAATTTATCAACTAGGTGACAATAGTTATGCTGTTTCGGCTTCGTTTCTTTTACTTTGCTGTTTTAATTTTGTATTCTAATTAGGGTTTGCAGGTTTTGATGGATCACAATAGTTATAATCAATGTTTTAAAAACTGGTTTTAAAATCATATCGGGTTAGACTCAGAAATGGTCAACTGATTGAACCAGGTTGTACCGGGCGTCCCGGCGGCTCAACCGGGTTGAGTAACCCTATAAATCCATAAAATACAATTTCAACTCCAAAAATAATCCAAAACTACTTCTTTCCATAATAAAAAATATTCCAAAAGTTAATCCATAATCAAAAAATAACCAAATGATCGATGTGGTTGTGGATGAAGTTTGATCTATGTGGATTGTGCGCGCTAGGTAAACTAAGAAGTTAAATTGTCACCTTTTTTGGCCCATAAAAAAATTAAAAGTCTAAATTTTAACCTTGGCCTGGTACCAGTAGTATACTGGTTTAAACCGGTATAACGCAATTTACCGCCGGTACAACTTTTTAGCTGTTCCCTCTGTTTACCGGTATGATTCGTGCCAGGCAAGCTTCCAGCATCCGGATTAACCGGTTCAACCGCCCGGTTTAAACCGGGTGTTAAAACTAGGGATGAGATCGGTACGATACCAGTACCGTACCGGTACCGTTACCGTAAATACCGTTACCGAAATTGAGGAAATGTGGATACCGATTACCGTACCGTATTTATAGATTCGGTACCGGTACGGTACCGGTATCGGTACCGGTATCGGTACCGGTTTTTCGGTATTTTACCACATTGGTACCGCTTTGGTTTCATCCATTGTTTTACCTAAAAAATATCATGTATGAAAGCATATTAGAATAAAACTTTACCTAAAAAAATCTTCAAAATAGTATAAATTGAACAAGAAAAAACTGTATAGTGTATATTAGAATAAGACTTTGCCAAGGTCACATGGAACATGAGTATGAAAGCATATAAATATATTATATAAATGATATTAGAGATAATAATACACTCCAAAGAAATAATTCAAAATTCAAATTATGTTCGTATTTTTGATAGACTTTTAATAGATTTATTGTAGCTTATTTGTAGTGATAGGATTCCAGATATTTTATCTCTTATTTTTTCTATATATATTTGTCAGTATGTCAACAAATAAATCAAGTTTATATACTAGACACAAAACTTTTAGCATGTATTTAGAAAGCTAAATCTATATCAATGTGAATGCATAATGATAAATCTTGATACATAAAGTCATTATTAAATTCGGTATTAATATCGGTACTTACCAAAAAATACCGGTACCGATATCGTTATTTACCGATACCGAATTTCAAAAAATCTATTACCGATACCGGTACCGTTTATGATCGGTACGGTACGGCATCGGTACGGTACCGGTATGGTACCGGTACGGTACCGGTATTTCGGTAAAAAATCTCATCCCTAGTTAAAACCTTGGTTATGATTTATGCTGTTTCTTTTTCTTTGCAGTGTTGTACATTTATATGAATTTTTTCCTATACATATTTTACTCAATGTTTTAAAAACCGGTTTTTAAATCAAACCGGATTAGGCTAGAAAATGGTTCAACCGGTGGTTGACTAGCTAACTCTAAAATTTCATAAATTAAAACATCAACTCAAAAGTTAATCCAAAAATGCATGATTACATATTAAAAGATGATCCAAAAGTAAATCAATAATAAAAAATAATTCAAAAGATAATCGAAAATCATTCAGTTTTCCAACAAGCTCTTTTAAATGAAATTGTACGATATGTTTAAGTCATTTGAGTGTTGAATACATCAACTATTTTCGTTTCATACAGTATTAACTAAGAACTTTTAGTTACGAATATAATCATAATATATAAAAATTACGTAAGATAAGTAACATATATAATAAAAATAAGTAACAACCCAAACTAAAATAACCCTGGGCCGGTACCGGTACTACGTTTCAAACCGGTATACCGGATTTTACCGCCGGTACAAACCTTATGCCGTTTCACTTATTTACCGGGGTGTTTCGTACATGATTTACATTTGGAAACAATAATACTGGTTTTTAAAACATTGATTTTACTTATGGAAATACAATACTTAATACAGGTATTTATGTTGGCGGAAACAAGGTGATCCATTTCACCAGTGATCAAGAAAATGCTAAGTCTGATGTTGGAATTGGACGGAATGCAAAGTCTGATGTTGGAATTGGATGGAACTTGTCTTCTAGTCTTCCGATTCCATCTTCATGTTTGAACTCTTCATCATTAAACTCTTCATGTTTGAACCCTATTGACTGTGGATTCCCTCAACATAATTGCGATTCCGGTTCATGTTTATGCACTTACGACTGTGGTTTTCATCAACCAGAGAGTGGAGTAACCCTCTCATGTTTGAATTGCTTCAGTCGAACTGGATCACTATACCTCTATCAGTATGGAGTGAATAAATGGGTGCATATGTCCAGAATCCGAGGCGGCATTTGCACCGTTAAACCATCAAATCCACCCCAAGCTGTGATCTATAGAGCCATCTATTTGTTGGGAGAAGAAAAAGGATTCGGAGATTATAACGTGGCTAGGAATAACTGTGAGGATTTCGCTTTGTATTGCAAGACAGAGCTTATGATCGATGGCAAGCTCGCTACTGGAGGCAGTGGTCAGGTGAATTCCATCCTTAATGCACCATGGAAGCCCGCTCTTGTTCAAATGTTTCAAAAAGTTGTGTTTCGGACCCCTATGACTCCACTTGATGTAGCAGCCATGGTTGGGCGGTATACATGGGACAGATATAAAACCGACATTGGTGTTCGAGGTGATGTTATTAGGGTTCTTGTGGAAGATGTTGGAGCGTTTAGGTTGGAGCGTGGCTACTAACAAACCTGTGGAATGTAACTGGCACATACTGTAATCGATAAGCTCATGGTTTTTTTATGTGGATTGTTTACTTTATGTAAGGACTTGGGAATTATTCCAAAAGTTGTAATTTGAGACGGCTTTTTCGTTTTATCAGTCGCTTTATCGTTGTTTTTGTCCAATATCATTTAGTATGTGATGCCCAAAAACTTAATTATTACTTCAATAAGTATATGAACAGACCATGGTTTTATATGTATCTTCTATAAAAATTTGATTGAAAGAAGATAAAAGGTTTGAAAGTAAACAAAAGAAAAAGTTTGAAAAATTATGGCTTCGCCCGGGTTCGAACCGGAGACCTTCAGTGTGTTAGACTGACGTGATAACCAACTACACCACGAAACCATTTTTATTTAAGTTAATTATATTTATTAGATAACTTTACCAAGTTTCACCAGATAACAAATTTGTTTTTGGGGAAAGACAGAATTGTCAGAGGTATTATGGAGGCAGAAGAAGTTGGGCCATGACATATGAAATAGTGCTGGCCATTTAAATGTACATTATATTTTCTACATTAAGTGACTTTGTATTGTTTTATTGATTTTATTGATTATATTATTTATGAATTAAAACTAGCTCGATATGTGACAGTTTTCACACCCCAGTTCCACCAAAGGTATACCCCATAGGTATTATGGAGACGAATTAAGGTATACCCCATAGGTATTATGGAGATGAAGATGACGTTTAACCGTTACTTGTATTTTGTTTTAGTAATTAAATTATATAACAACAAAACTAACTCTTTTATTTAAAGCCTTCAAGGCTTTGTAAAGGGCATGTGTGATAGAGAGACTATACTATGCTTCCGAATCCTCGAATCAAAATTCTGTAAACAATCGGTAATCAGAATGGGTTTTTTTTCACACAGAGTTAATCGAGATGAAATCAAGCCAGGAGACCACATTTACGCTTGGAGAACTCTATTCATTTACTCCCACCACGGTATCCCTATAACTGTGTATCCCCTTTGTCTTTGCTTTGTGTACTCTCTCTTTTTTTACACATTTTTAACAATATATGCATTCTGTGTTCTACAATCAGATGAGTGTTTGGACAAGTTAATGTTCCTAAATTTTGACCTGTTTGCAAAGCAACTCTGAATAAGCTGATTGTTTCATCCCCAAATAATTAGATTGCCTCCATTAAAATACTCAAAACTGTTAATCATTTTATCTAAATAAAGCCCCCTCTTAATATTGATCAAATTTTGTGAAAGCTAATATATCCTCAACTATGGTAAAACAATACTTAATACAGGTATTTATGTTGGTGAAAACAAGGTTATCCATTTCAACAGTGATCAAGCAAAGGCTACTTCTGCCTCTGGATCGAACTTGACTCCACAGCGATCAAACTCCCCTGACTGTGAGTTTTCACAACCTATAAATGGACACACTTGTGGTTCTGGTTCTTGTTTATGCACTTACTACTGTGGATTTCATCAACCAGAGAGTGGTGTAACCCTCTCTTGTTTGAATTGTTTCCTCGAAAAAGATTCACTGTACCTCTATGAGTATGGAGTGAGCAGATGGGTGTTTTTTGCGAAATACCGAAGTGGCACATGCACCATTGCGCAATCAGATCCACCCCAAGATGTGATCAACAGAGCCATCTATCTGTTGAGACAGCAAAAGGGATTTAGAAATTATAATTTGGTCAGCAACAACTGTGAGGATTTCGCTTTGTATTGCAAGACAGGCCTTTTGATTCCTAGTAGTCAGGTGTTGCAGATCTTTGGTGTATCAAAGTTTGTTGCATTTCTTCCATCCTCTTTTTTGAATCCTTTAGGCAGATATAATTCTGACATTGGTGTTCGAAATGATGCCGTCAGAGTTCCAATGGAAGATGTCGAATCGTTTAAGTTAATTAATGATGCTACGGTTCCATCCAACCAAATAGGTGAAGAAGAGAATGTTTGGGAAAATAATCAAAATATAATTGAATTTGATGTGTCTAAGTAAGTGTCAAAATAATCAATAAAAATGGGTTAGCTTTCTCACTGAGTTGATCGAGATGAACTGAAGCCAGGAGACCATATTTACACTTGGAGAACTGCGTTCACTTACGCCCACCACAGTCTGCAACTGGCACATCATGTAATTGATAAGCTCATGGTTTTTTTTATGCGAACTGTTCACTTTATGTAAGGACTTGGGATTTAGTTCCAAACGTAATTTGGGACCGGTTTTTCATTTTATCAGTCGCTATATTAATGTTGTTATTTTAACAATATCATTTAATATCAGATGCCCAAAAACTTGATTTTAATTACTTCAATGAGTATATGAACAGACCATGGTTTTATATGTATCTTCTATACAAAATTGATTGAACGAAGATAAAAGCTTTAAAAGTAAATAACAGCGTAAAAGAAGAAGTTGAAAAAACATGGCTTCGCCCGGGTTCGAACCGGAGACCTTTAGTGTGTTAGACTGACGTGATAACCAACTACACCACGAAACCAACTGTTTTAAGATAATTATGCTTATTAAATAACTTTATCGTGTTTCTCCTTTGGGGAATATAATATTTTGTGTTTTAAACCCAAGAAATCCAAAAGGATGATGTGATTTTATGAATTGGTAAGGTGTACCTGGATTTGAAGAATCGTAAAAAGGGATTGGGTTTAGATTACAAGTCTACAAAGAAACTGTTGATTGGAAATGGAAATCTTCAAGAAACTCTTTTTTTTTTTTTTTTTTGCATATAATATTAGTTTTGATCCAAGTCCTTTGGAGTTTTGGGTGGTCTTTCTTGTCCTTCTTTGAGTAAATAAAGTGCAATCCGAAAGAGGATTTATATATTCATTCAATTTGTTTGCTTGTTAAAAATACCAACATCTTCATATCAATGGGCTTATATTAGAGACTAGCATTAAGTTCATGCGTTGTAGCGGTTGTCAGAAAATTATGTTAAATAGTACAATATTATACCATTGTTAGTGACCACCAACACCGAAAAGCTCGTAAAAACAAAATAAATAAAAACAGGAAAAAAATAACGTTGAGCGAAAAGCAGACGTAAAATCTTTGAATCACGCACGCTCGTTGCTGAGAAATTAAACCGAAATGTAAAACACCGAAGAAAATAACTAAGTCCATCCAGGACCTGCGTATTGGACGAACTTGTCAAACACAGAAAAATAGATGTGACGCGATAGGCCAGTTAAACGGGAAAAATATACGAAAAAAAATGTTGAACCCCACACGCACGTTGCGGTGTGTTAACTCACAAAATTTAGATCGAAACGAAAAACTTGGGAAAGATGAAAAGTATCGTGGACCAAAATTGAAAATAAAAAAGAGTTGGGATTAAATTGCAAAAGATGAAAAATTTTGGGTTAAAAGTAAAGAAAAAAAAAGGTCTAAATTGTAAAATTGAAGTTATTTATTAATTCTTATTTAAAGATAAGGATAAAAATAAGTGATATCTGTATATTGGTTATTAATTAATATTAATATTAAAAGAAATTTATTAAACAAATATAAATAAAATTTATGAGGTTGAAGGAGAGAATGACATGTGACATTATTTGAAGTATTTTATTATAAGTTAGATTAGATTAGATTAGATGTGTTATAATTGAACACATACATATATATGGTTTATGCTTATATTATGTTGTGGTTGTAACTAATGGTGTCTTAATTTTTGTGTGAGAATATACTTAAATATATATGGAGTTGGGCTTGGAAGTGCTGAATTGGGCTATGCTTATGCTTTGGAAATGCTGAAATGTTCTATGCTGGATTTGACATGCTGACTTAATGCTGAGAAGGCTTAGGCCAGCTGATATTACCCTGGCCCAAGTATCCGTATGCATATACTATATTCTTATACATTATAAAAGGAGGTGCATCGGTTCAGAAGTCATTGTTCACTTCAATAATTCTTCTCTTTCACTTCCTTTGGCGATTAGGGTTTTCTTATATTTTCAACACAGATTCAGCCTAAATCTGTGTGTTTAGAGGCGAGATCTGTTAGTTGTTTAGTGATTATCGTGTTGATAATCCACAGGAGTAGTGAATGTGAATACTTAGAACCAGTATTTATAAAAGTAGGTTTTCCCTGTCCTGAGTATCAAAAGAAATATGGTATTTCAACAAAAAAAAAACATGCATACATATTAAAACCTATATAAGTTTGCAAACTTTTTGTGCATTATTAGTTGTAAGTTGTGCTTTATGAGTTTTTCAAAAAAAAAAAACTTGATTTTTTAGTTTTAACCCAAAAGTTTGTACCTTTTCCAATTTTAACCCTACATAATTTGTTTTTTTAATTTTAACCCAAAACTTTTCATTATTTGCAATTTAACTCCACAACTTTTGTCACTTATACTTTTCATCTTTTGCAAATTTTCGTTTTACGTATAGTTCTAAATTTTTCGAGTTAATACGACGCAACGTGCATGTGTGGTTCAACGTTTTTACCTCTATTTTTCCATGTTTGACAGGTTTGTCGCAATACGCATATTATAGGTCAGGTCAGTGTTGGTTGTCGATGACGGTTGTATGACATTAGTACTATTTGATACCGTTTTACGCCCCGCCGCAACGCGGGGTGTGCTTTGGGGGTTTTCAAAGAAAAAATTGTTATGCATATTATTGTCGTAACGTTGGCTTTGGGGGGTTTCAAAAAAATGTTTTTTTTCTTTTACTTTTCACCCAAAAGTATTTCATAAATTACTTTTAACCCAAAACTATTTGTTTTTTTACTTTTAACCCAAAACTTTTTATCTTTTGCAATCTATCCTCATAACTTTTTTTTACTTTCAACTTTGGTCATTTATAGTTTCCATTTTTCGCAAATTTTTCGCTCTATGTTTGGTTCTAAATTTTGTGACTTAACACATTACAGCTGTGTCTTTGGCTTAACGTTTTTACGTTTCGTTCTAAATTTTGCGAGTTAACACGACGCAACGTGCGTGTGTGGGTGAACGTTTTTACATTGTCTATTTTTACCCCGTGTGACAGGTTTAACATAACGTGTTGGTCGTAGATCGACTTAGTTATAAATAAAGACTCCCCGCCGCATTGCGGCGGGTCGTAATCCTAGTTATTATTATTTAGTTATCAATGCTAATGTTAAATATACTTAACTAGTGTTAAGCACCCCGCCTTGCGGCGAGGGCGAACACTAATGCTACACTACTATCAACGACCACCAACAATGAAGTATACGAAGAAATTAAATCAAAACGTAAAACATATAAAAAAATAACTAAGTCGATCTAGGACCCGAGCGTTACGATTAACCTGTCAAACGGAAAAAAATAGACGACGTAAAATCGTTTAACCACACACGCACGTTGTGTCGTGTTAACTTGCAAAATTATTTATAGTATTTAAATGAAATACAAAATTATTTATAGTATTTAAATGAAATACAAATTTGTCTTTAGTGGATAGAACCCACTAAGCATCATGTGACAGATCATAATGCATAGATATGTTGCAAATTATACCCCCATGTTGTGGTGGGGGCGTAAAACCGTGCTAAGTAGCTCCAATATTATATCACCGTGAGCGACCATCAACACCAGAAAAGTTCGTGTAAAAAAAGAAATAAAAAACGAAATATATAACCCAACAAAAGTAGACAATGAAACAATGTTGAACCACACACGCTAAATGTAAAACATAGAAAACAATAACTAAGTTGTTCTAGAACCGCGCGCTGCGATGGGGTGTTAAACAGGAAAACTACGCAAAAAAACATTAAATCATACACGCACGTTGTAGCATGTTAACTCGCAAAATTTGACCAAAACGTATTACAAAAAATCTGTATGGGGTTAAAAGTGATTAGTTAAAATGTAAAACATATAAATGTTTGAGGTTAAGAGTCGTCATCATCATCATCATTGTACTCAGTAAATCACACCAATAGCAAAGATAAGGTAGGGTCTGAGGAAGATAAGATGTAGACAATCTTACCCCTACCCTGTAAGAATAGAGAGCTTTCTTCCAGTGAGACCCTCAGCTAAAAAATTAACGATAAAAAATAATGGAAAAAAAAAAAACAAAAGTGGATACAACCCACCAAACATATGTGTACAACCCTTATTCCTATAAATGTTAATTTGTATGTGCTTAAAAGTGAAACAAATTAGAAATACAAGAACCAAAATATGAATACAACCTATGAAACATATGGTACAATCCTTCATACCTACATATGTTACAAATTAATGTTACACGCACGTTGTAGCATGTTAACTCGCAAAATTTGACCAAAACGTATTACAAAAAATCTGTATGGGGTTAAAAGTGATTAGTTAAAATGTAAAACATATAAATGTTTGGGGTTAAGAGTTATCATCGTCATCATCATTAATATACTCAGTAAATCCCACCAATAGCAAAGCTAAGGTAGGGTCTGATGAAGATAAGACGTAGACATTCTTACCCCTACACTGTAAGAATAGCGAGCCTTCTTCCAGTGAGATCCCAGGCTAAAAAAATTAAAGATAAAAAAGAAAGGAAAAAAAAAAACCAAAAGTGGGTACAACCCACCAAACATATGAGTACAACCCTTATTCCTACAAATGTTAATTTGTATGTGCTTAAAAGTGAAACAAATTAGAAATACAAGAACCAAAATATGAATACAACCTATGAAACATACGGTACAATCCTTCATACCTACATATGTTACAAATTGATGTTACACGCACGTTATAGCATGTTAACTCGCAAAATTTGACCAAAACGTATTACAAAAAATCTGTATGGGGTTAAAAGTGATTAGTTAAAATGTAAAACATATAAATGTTGGGGGTTAAGAGTCGTCATCGTCATCATCATCAGTATACTCAGTAAATCCCACCAATAGCAAAGCTAAGGTAGGGTCTGAGGAAGATAAGATGTAGACAGTCTTACCCCTACCATGTAAGAATAGAAAGCCTTCTTCCAGTGAGACCCCCGGCTAAAAAATTTAAAGATAAAAAAGAAAGAAAAAAAACCCAAAAATGGGTACAACCCACCAAACATATGAGTACAACCCTTATTCCTACAAATGTTAATTTGTATGTGCTTAAAAGTGAAACAAATTAGAAATACAAGAACCAAAATATGAATACAACCCATGAAACATATGGTACAATCCTTCGTACCTACATATGTTACAAATTGATGTTATATAAATAGATGCATATATTTCTTTTAAGTTTATACCACTAAAAGTTTTCATAAAAGGGAGAATTTGTATACAATATAATTATTACCTACATATACATTTTCAACTTGAGGGAATAGTGTTGGACTTATTTATTTTTAATTTAATTTTATTCTCAGTTTAAAATTAAGCTTTCGTTCTTCGTTTCAAATTACGGTTTTACCCCAGCTTAAAATAAAATTATAATTTTGCCCTTAGCTCAAAATTACGCTTTTGCCCTCGGTTCAAAAACTCATTTTTAAATTTGTTCCCAGTTTAAAATTACGGTTTCGCCCTCCGTTTAAAATTACGTTTTTGCCCACAGTTCAAAATAAAATGTTGTTTTTTCCTCTGGCTTAAAATTACGATTCTGCACTCAGCTCAAAATTACGTTTTTGGCCACAGTTCAAAATAAAATTATATTTTCCCCTAGCTCAAAATTATTAGCTGTCTGTCACTTCCCTATTGGACCAACTCATTTTTAATTTAATTTTATTCCCAGTTTAAAATTATGTTTTCGTCCTTCGTTTAAAATTACTTTTTTACCCCAACTCAAAATAAAATTATAATTTTGCCCTAGCTCAAAATTACGCTTTTGCCCTCTGTTCAAAAACTCATTTTTAATTTTATTTCCAGTTTAAAATTACGGTTTCGCCCTCTGTTTAAAATTACGTTTTTGCCCCCGGTTAAAAATAAAATGTTTTTTTTCCTTTAGCTCAAAATTTCGATTCTGCCCTCAGCTCAAAATTACGTTTTTGTCCCTAGTTCAAAATAAAATTATGTTTTCCCCCCTAGCTCAAAATTATGATTTTACTCTCAGTTTAAAATTATGATTTCGTCTTCGGTTCAAAATATAATTATGATTTTGCCATCTGTACAGACATACATGTTATGAGAGAGAAATATTCGGCTCATGCCCCGCAACGCCGGCGGGGCAAAAACTAGTTTTTATACACAATGTAATGGTCAGGGTTTTCCAACTAATTTTTTTTATATTAAACCGAAGAGTTAATTACTGTTTTCGTCCCTGAGGTTTGTCAAAAATAACGGTTTCAGTCCATTAGTTTAAAAATTGCGATTTCAGTCCATTAGTTTCATTTTCGTAACCATTTCAGTCCACTAACTTAACTCCATCCATTTATTTTGTTAACTTTGAGTTAACTAACTAATTCAGGGACGGTTTGCGTCAGTTTTAGAAACACAGGGACTTAAGTGTAAACTCTAAAACATTAAAACAAAAAAAATAGTAAATTCCAAAAAATCAAAAAAATTCCAAAAAACCAAACAAATTCCAAAAAATTCTAAAAAATAATAAAAAATCTAAAAAATCATAAAAATACTAAAAAATCCAAAAAATCCGTTTCGGCGCAAACTGTTTCGAACCCGAACCGTTTCGAGCTTAACCGTCCATACCGTTTCGACCCGAACCGTTTCGAGCCGAACCGTTTCGACCCGTACCGTTTCGAAGCCGAACCGTTTCGAGCTGAACCGTTTCGAACCGAACCGTTTCGACCCGTACCGTTTCGAAGCCGAACCGTTTCAAGCCGTACCGTTTCGAACCGAACCGTACCGTTTCGAACCGAACCGTTTCGAGCTGAACCGTTTCGAACCGAACCGTGCCGTATCGAACCGAACCGTTTCGAGCTGAACCGTATCGAACCGTTTCGAAGCCGAACCGTTTCGGTTCGATACGGCACGGTTCGATACGGCACGGTTCGCGTCGAAACGGTACAGCTTGAAACGGTTCGGTTCGAAACGGTTCGGTTTGATACGGCATGGTTCGGTTCGAAACGGTTCAGCTCGAAACGGTTCGGTTCGAAATGGTACGGCTTGAAACGGTTCGGCTTCGAAACGGTACGGGTCGAAACGGTTCGGTTCGAAACGGTTCAGCTCGAAACGGTTCGGCTTCGAAACGGTACGGGTCGAAACGGTTCGGCTCGAAACGGTACGGGTCGAAACGGTTCGCGTCGAAACGGTTCAGCTCGAAATGGTTCCGGTCGAAACGGTACGGACGGTTCAGCTCGAAACGGTTCGGGTCGAAACGGTACGGGTCGAAACGGTTCGCGTCGAAACGGTTAAGCTCGAAACGGTTCGGGTTCGAAACAGTTTGCGCCGAAACGGATTTTTTGGATTTTTTAGAATTTTTTAGAATTTTTATGATTTTTTAGAATTTTTATTATTTTTTAGAATTTTTTGGAATTTGTTTGGTTTTTTGGAATTTTTTTGATTTTTTGGAATTTACTATTTTTTTTGTTTTAATGTTTTAGAGTTTACACTTAAGTCCCTGTGTTTCTAAAACTGACGCAAACCGTCCCTGAATTAGTTAGTTAACTCAAAGTTAACAAAATAAATGGATGGAGTTAAGTTAGTGGACTGAAATGGTTACGAAAATGAAACTAATGGACTGAAATCGCAATTTTTAAACTAATGGACTGAAATCGTTATTTTTGACAAACCTCAGGGACGAAAACAGTAATTAACTCTAAACCGAATTTAATTTCTGAAGATGTTCTATATTGTAAATGCGAAAGAGTCCAGTTATTCATAAACTACTCAAAATAAGCTCACTAAAAACTTTTTTTTTTGGATTTTTATTACAATTCCAGTTTATTTTTTTTTCTTTTGATCCAAAAATACTCTAGTATTGATTTTTTTTCTTTTGATCCAAAAATACTCTAGTATTGATTTTTTTTCTTTATCATGCATTTTGTTATCTTAGCTTTTACGCAGCAGTAATGGTTAACTAAGCCAGTGAAATCGATTAAATTAAGCCAACAAACACCACTGATTGCCTCCAACAAGAGAGCGACTCTTGCGGGTTTATATACTACCCGATTACAATAATAATTATTTGACACATACTCAGATGCATTCATATTCAGAAAACATAAAGTAGATGATGCTTCAAGTTTTACAACCAGGCTTACAATTTCTGGTACAGGAATCAACATAAACGATTAAAAATAATGGATGGAAGATATGCAACAATCTTTGATACACCAAAGATCGCCATTACCAAAGATCCCTTTGGCTGTCTTAACAGACTGATGGCTCTGTTGATCACATCTTGGGGTGGATCTGATGGCGCAAGGGTGCATGTGCCACCTTGGAGTTTGGACCAAAGCATCCATCTGCTCACTCCATACTCATAGAGGTACAATGATTCTTTTTTGAGGAAACAATTCAAACAAGAGAGGCAAAGAGCATTCGTCAATTAGCATGTGTACTAAAAAATTACTTTATGCACGTTATATATGACCAAGTGAGTGGAAGAAGCAAAGGTTTTGGCTTTGTTACAATGTCATCAGTCGAGTAAGCTGTTCATAAATTCAACGGATATGTAAGTTTGTATAAAGTTCAATTAGGATATAAAAAGTTGAAAGCTTTATCACTTTCAGGATTGTTAAATGCGTGCCAAGCGAACTTTATTTAGATTTTTTATTTGAGTTTTGAACCTTTGGAAACTTGCAGGAGCCTGATGGGAGAGCACTGAAGGTGAATGTAGTTCCTCCACAACCAAGGAGGGAGGAATCGTCGTATGGTGGGCCAAGAGAAGGCAACGGTGAGCAAAGTTTTGACAACACGAACAGGGTTTATGTTGGAAATCTAGATTGGAGTGCTCTCGAAACTTTGTTTAGAGAGCAAGGAAATGTTTTGGATGCTAAGGAAGTTTATGATAGGTCGGGTTTGGTTCACATCTGTTTGTCTCATTTGCCGTTTCTTATTGTATTAACAATTTGTTAGTATTTAAATGCATATATTTCAGACGTTTTTAGTAAATCAGAAAGCCAGTTGGCTAGATTAGATCATCAGATGCTCCTAAAGACCCGTCTTTGGTAGAATCAGAGCAAGGTAACGTTGAGCACAACGCCTTTGAAGTCAATGCAGTAAAAGTGTAAAAAAGTCGATCACCAAAATCTCAGGCTAATGAAGCAGCAATCCCAAAAATTACCAGCTTTAACACAATGGACACATCACTACTACTCTCTTAAGAAAGCTAATGAATAAAGTAGCAATTGTGAAAGTTACCAGCTAGAATAGAGTGGACACATATCGCAACTACTTCCTTAAGAAAAGTGATGAAAGAAGTAGCAATTGTGAAAAATTGGGATGTTGTGGCAAGTAGTCAACCTGACCAAAATCTACTTGGTTACATTTTAGTACATTTTAGTATTTTTTGCATAGTTATACACTCAGATATGTAAAACTTGATCTCCAAAGAATGGCTTAACATAGTTTTGTGTACATGCTTTCTGGCCATTGCCTATATAAAGGGTACAAGTGATAGATTATTTCTCTATTGTCGTGGTCTTCCTACATCACGTTTACTTTAATAGATTCTTTAACCAAAAAAGATTACATCTAAATATCGCAACCCGCGCGAAGCGCGGTGTGCATTTTACTAGTTTGTTTTAATTTAAACTTTCATTCACTTATACAAGTTCAGCCCTTCTAGTTCTAAATGTTGTTTATTACCACACAATCTTTCATTCTTTCTATACTAACATCACAATTCTTTAACTTAGTTGATATTACATACTTAGACGTTTAAGGTAAAATAATAAATTACGCATTTTTTGGGTGTTACATGGGCTGATCCGTTTTATGGATTGAGGTGATAAGAACACCGTCAGAAGTAGTTAAAATTGTCATCCAAAGTATTTTATATTTTATATCTATAACATATAGGAACTTGAATGAATAATAGATTTATTTAACTGGACCATGTATTGCTTGCATATCGGGCCAAGTTTTTTTTACGTTTGTTTTGGACTAATTAGACTAGACGCCCCTTCATCCAAGCCAACGCCATCCGTCTCCACTACGCGCTACCAACCTAGAGCAACGTAAAGAACCTTGAGCGGTAACCGCATGTACCCTCCGGCGGCACGCCATATTCAAACAGACAAAAACCATGATGTAAGTAAGAAAAAAATTAGTCTGAATCAAGCAAAAAAAAATAAACAAAAAACAAAAAGAAAATTGAAAGAAGATTTACCGTGACGCATCTACAACTCAATTTGGTATCAGGTCAGCAATGGACTTACTGGATCTTGAGTTTGCGGGAGGTGCAAAAATATAGTCGTCTGAAAACATGTTTGTGGGCCCTTCAAATATCATGGCCGATTGGGTGTAGTTTTGTGGCGGCGGCGTACTTTATTGACGATGACAGGGATAATGGTGTTTAGTAAGAAGAAGAAGTAGACTTTATTTTATATGTTAAAATATAATTTGCCCTTAGGATTAAATAAAATTAATTATGAGTATTGGTGGTGATGATTGTGTGTCCCCATATACTCTTTTATCTATCTACAAAGTCGATTTTTTCCTACAAAGTATAAAAAGTCATAAAACACACTAATATCAACCATAAAACACACTCAAAACCCACATATAACATAGTGGAGGTTATTAAAACACAATATTTGTGGTTTTTGTTTTGTGTTTTGGATGATAAGGCTTTGATTATCAAATGATTAACATTAGTGTGTTTTATGTTGATTATCATGTTATGTTTTATATTCATTGTCACACCCCAACTGATGGCGGAATCATCGGGGCGCGGCACTGAGCGAAACAGATTGTCCATGAGTATCCATAACAACTATTAATTACCATATATTTAAAACGTCATGTCCCATAACATAATATATCCAAATAAACAGTTATTACAAATAATTGTCTCACAAACAAGTACTGATCCGACAACTCAGATTTCAAGGTAGACAAATTATTATTTGTTTCCAGGACTCTTTCCTAGCCTCGATTTCATCACACAGTAAACAAAGCGTCCTAGCATCTTATGCACCTGCCACATACGTTAAAGTAATAGTCAATACACATAGTGTAAAGGTGAGCATACAAGTTTGATAATAGCATATAGAGTTCGAAATCGATTACGCATAACCAGCACATACAACGTGTGATGTGAAGCACGTTAGTTATCGACATGATCCTATCGATACCAATGACTGCGGGTTGACTGCCCAAGGCAATTCGTAACCATATTCACAACTGTGAACCATGTGATTAGTTGTCCTTAACAACCCTTGAGTGAACAGGTGCCGAGTCCAAACTATAGTACTATCGTTGCTAAGGCAGGTAGACAGCAATCTATGTGTAAACATAACAAACAAGCATTCATCGAATCACGTACACATGTAGTAGCGGTTAGCGTTTAAGTATTGCGTAGTGTGTTTGATGTGATTTAGAATAAATAACGTATGTAACACCCCAAAGTGCGTAAAGTAAAAAGGGACTGAGTATACTCAGCGCAGTAGAGTTTGTGGATTGAAGGGAGCGCGAGAATGAGATCAGCCTGAACAGTTAACGATAGCATAAGCGAAAGTTGGCGCGTAAAACGGAGAAGGGTAATCAAGTATCGGATGGCAATTCGATCGGATGGCCAGTCGATCGGGTGGCAATTTGTTCAGATGGTCATTTGATTGGATTGGCACCTCGCTTGGTGAGGATGTGTTTATGTATGATGGTTTGACTTTTGAAGTTTTCGTTGTAGCATTTTGAAAATAGAGAAGTATCTCTACCCTTCAGGTCGGTCGATCGAACGACCGTTTGATCGGACGACGATCCGATTAGCGAGGCTTCCCAGCGTGAGAACAAGTTCACAGCAGGACGGTCACTCGATCGGATAGCAATCCGATCGGGTGGCTATCTTGTGCATTGAACATGTTGAAAATTGTTTAAGTTTCAAAGTCCCAAACGTCACATGATCGGACGGTCACTCGATCGGATGGCAATCCGATCGGGCGGTAATCCGTTCAACGTTCAGATCCTTGAATAGTTCAACTATCTCTCGGATAGAATTCAGATCTAGCACTGATACATCACTAAGAATGAGTAGAAGATCAGAACAAGCTCCGATTCCATCGGGTTTGAGTGCATTGAGTGTAAAAGAGTTGAAAGAAAGTTAGAAAACCATCTTTCAATCCTTTTCACCATGAATATGTTCAGATCTATGCAAGATCTTTGTTCATTCATGTGGAAATCGTCCAGATCTGAGTTGTTTTTGGTGGATTGAAGCCAAAACATGAAGTTCATAAGAACACCATGATGACATCATCCTAGAACACCTCAAATCCACTGATTTCATGGTTAAAAGTTGAGATTTGAAAGAGAGAATGATGAAGAAGTGTGTGGAGATCATAGAAGTACAAGATTTAGGTTGAAAACTTACAAGAATTGAGAGAAATCGAGAGAAATGAGCTTGAATGCGGCTGGTTCGAGTAGAGAGCTGTCACCATCAAGGGAGGTGACAAATGGGGGTATTTATAGTGTTTCCTGAAAAGGAAAGTAGGGAAAAGGCTGGTCGATCGGGTAGCAGTCCGATCGGGTGGCAGCCCGATCGGGTGACAACTCGATTGGATGGCAACCCGATCGGATGGAAATCTGATCGATTGGCCACTCGATCGGTTGGCCACTCGATCCGAGTGTTTTCCGCAACGAGTTTTGTCGTTTCGATTCGCGTGTTATGTGTTGCGATGCGATTTGAGAGAGCAATGTAATAATATTACTCATTAATCCCAACTACTATATCTAATATACAATCGTCCTAAATAACTTGTGTTCAGCGTTTGCGATTCGATTGCGATAGCGTTGCGATTTGTGTTTCGATTGATTACCACAAACATAATATAGATAAACATGCACAAGTGACACATAAATAGTACACACACGTATAACAGTACCCAGAACACGTAATTCGAGTTGCGATTGCGATTCGATTAGGTCGATTAGCGATCAATATGCGATAATTAGCGATTAACCTCGATTATTAACAAGTACTCCACATAATACAACTAATGCGATAACATAAATAGATTATCTACAAGTCAAAGAAGTCAAAACAATTGTTAAGCAAGGAGTGGCAGATCACAATTAGCAATCTTTTCTTCCTTTGACTTCAACCTTGACTTTGACTTTGACTTCCGAAACACGAGGTGTTACATTCATAGTTCTAGAATGGTGTGTTTGAAGTTTTTATGGACTATTAGGGTTCTAATATAGTGTTTTAGTAATATTCACTCTGTTATTTGTGGGTTTTGAGTGTGTTTTATGGTTGAAATTGTGTTGTTTCATGACTTTGTACACTTTTTAGGAAAAATCGGCTTTGTAGCCGAACCCCACCCTTAACTTTTATATTGTTTACCATATTTAGAATATTTATTATGAGAATCCACATCATTATATATTTTTTGATAAAATATATTATGCTAAAGGAAAATCCACAACATATATTATTCCATAAAATATATTATGCTAAGAGAACATATCACATATTTACTTAAGAACAATATTTATAAAAGTAGATTTTCACTATCCTACGTCATTATACATATTATTAAGGGGGCATGGGTGTTTAAGATCGGATTATCCGGTTTTTGGTTATACAAAAATTGGATATCTGAAAATTTCAGATAGTGAATATCAAAATCCAATCCGTATCCGAAATTTCATATATCCGAAAATCGTATATCCGAATTTTCGGATACAGATTCGGATATCCAAACGAATATCCGAATGCATGAAATATAAAAAAAATATCTTTTTAAGCTAAATCTATAAAAAAGTTAGTCTTTAGGTAGGTATCGGATAATCGGATTATCTGAAATTTTTGAAATTTATATCCGAATTCGAAAATTCGGATTATCTGAGTTTTGGATATCCGAGATATCTGAAATTTTAGCTACTGATTTTCGAACATTTAGGATTCGTTTTTAGATCCAGATTTTTTTGAACACCCATATGAGTGTGAGGGGGAGGGGGTTGTTTCAGCGGCAAAGTCTTTAAGGTTAAAGTAGAGCTCTTGTTAAAAGTCAAGGGGATTCATGTTTCGAAAGAAATATCGCATTCAAAAAAACATACATATTTTTATTATTTAGTTTACAGAAACTTTGAGTGTACGTCCTATTTCATATATTAATGCTGTGTAGGGATATTGTACATTAATTCAGAAGTGTGAGAAGTGTAAGAAGTGTATTATAACACTATATAACACCATATAAACACCGTATAACACTATGTAACACCATACAACACCATATAACACTATGTAACACTATATAACAATATATAACACTATACATCTATCATAGACAAGCTATCAGACAAATTATAGTGTTATATTTGTTATATAGTGTTGTATAGTGTTACATAGTGTTATATGGCGTTATATGGTGTTACATCGTGTTATACGGTGTTTATATGGTGTTATATCGTGTTATATATAGTGTTATAATACACTTCTCACACTTCTGGATTAATGTACATGATCCTCTACCTATTAATGCTAATGTTAAATATATTTAATAGATACATATATTTCTTTTAAATTTATAACACTAAAAGTTTTTAGAGTAAACTGCTAAAATGGTCCCTGAGTTTTGGTTACTTTTTTTTTTTCACTTTAGTTCAAAACTCAAACCTTTTAAATCTGTGTCACTATGGTTTCAATTTTGTTCCCATTTTCATCCAAAATCAAAATCTGGTTAGATTTTTTTTTGTTAACATCCAGTTTTTTTTTTGTCTTTTTCCTTCTTTTTAATGAATGGAAAAATGGTCTTTTAACGTTTTATTATAACAAATTAAAAAAAATCTAACCATTTCGCCCTTTGTTAAAAGAGAGGAAAAATGCAAAAAAAACTGGATGTTAAATGAAAAATCTGACCAGATTTTGGTTCTGTATGAAAATGACAATAAAATTAAAACAATAAGGACCCAGATTCAAAAGGTTTGAGTTTTGGATTAAAATAAAAAAAGTAAACAAAGCTCAAGTACCATTTTGTCAGTTTACTCAAGTTTTTATAAAAGACAGAATTTGTATACAATATAATTATTTTTATATACAAATTCGTATGTAATGTTTAGTGTTTTGCAAATGATTTTTTTTTATTAAACGGAACTTAACTTTTGAAGATTTTCTATGTTGTAAATGCGAATGAGTCGAGTTGCTCCTAAACAACCCACACTAAAAACTTTTTCTTTTGGATTTTTTTTTACAATTTCTTTTTATTTTTGTCTCAACCTCCGACCCCTGCCTTGGAGAAGGTGCCGCTAGCCAGTTAGATGGTATCTATAACAACCCTCCTAAATATTTCCGGCGCCCCTAATATATTTAAAGTGCCCCAATATGTCCTAAAATACACCCCATAAACGAAAACGGGCCCTGAATACCTTTATTTTTATTAAAATTATATAAAAACAAATTTTAATGGTCTCTCACGGGGCGTGTAGCCCTTGGCTACCGCCTACGCGGGCCACGACAGCAAGGAGATCAGGCCGAAACCCTAGGACGCCACGTGTCAGGACGCATGTGGAGGCTACGAGTCGAATTAGCAACCCTAGGGCCTACCCTAGGTAGCCTCGCGGGCCGCGAAGGCCCTGACCGTGTTCTACGCGGGGCGTGACGAAACCAAAATCAGGCCTTATATAAAGAGGGCATCGGCCTTCAGTTCCGATCGTTCAAATCTCTTTCTTTCTCTCGAATTTCTATATAGAATATCGAGATTTGTGTGCTTCGTCCATCAGAATCTGTCGTAATTCAGTCCGCTTAGGGACCCAAATTAGGTCCAGATAATGGAATATCCCATTCGACTTATTCACTAGCTGGGCTCCAACGTTGAGAATCCTTTCCTTCTTAAAAGTGCGTTCGTTGAATCAAGCATGTTGGGCTTCGCGGATGAGGGTCTCGAGATCATATTGGGCTTGGATATTACGTGCGCTGTGTAAGTAGCTCCGTCTATTGAGAGCGTCGGCAACGACATTTGCTTTGCCAGGATGATAACGAATCTCACAGTCATAATCATTAAGAAGTTCTACCCACCGGTGTTGACGCATATTTAGCTCCTTCTGGTCGAAGATATGTTGTAGGCTCCTATGATCGGTGAAGATCGTACACTTGGTACCATAAAGGTAGTGTCGCCAAATCTTCAACGCAATAACAACTGCGCCTAGCTCAAGGTCGTGGGTTGTGTAGTTCTTCTCGTGGATCTTGAGCTAGCGAGATGCGTAAGCAATAACCTTGTGTCGTTGCATGAGAAGACAACCAAGGCTAGGGTTCGAGGCATCACAATAGACGATAAAGTCATCGTTTCCGTCGGGTAGAGTGAGAACAGGAGCATTGCAAAGCATATGCTTGAGGGTTTGAAAGGCAGTCTCTTGTCCAGTTCCCCAAACAAAAGGCTTGTCTTTGTGCGTGAGAGAGGTAGCGGAACAGCGATTTTTGAGAATCCTTCCATAAATTGGCGGTAATAGCCCGCTAATCCGAGAAAAGAACGGACTTCAGACGGGTTCTTAGGTGTAACCCAACTCTTGACAGCTTCAATCTTCGCGGGATCGACGTGAATACCTTGACTCAATGTGACCGAGGAATTGAACCTCATCTAGCCAGAATTCACACTTGGAGAACTTGGCATAGAGTCGATTCCCTTGGAGTAGCTCGAGAACCAAACGTAGATGTTGCGCGTGTTCGGTTTTCGACTTGGAATAGACCAGGATATCATCGATGAACACGATAACGAAGCGGTCGAGAAAAGGTTTACATACACGATTCATCAGATCCATGAAAACCGCGGGTGCGTTGGTTAGACCAAAAGGCATAACAACAAACTCATATTGGCCGTATCGAGTGCGGAAAGCGGTTTTGGGTATATCCTCCTCTTGAATGCGTAACTGGTGGTAGCCTAAGCGTAGATCGATCTTGGAGAAACACGTAGCACCTTGTAACTGGTCAAACAAATCATCGATGCGAGGTAGAGGATAACTATTCTTGATTGTCAGCTTATTCAGCTCCCGATAGTCGATGCACATCTAGAACGACCCATCCTTCTTTTTGACGAAAAGGACTGGTGCGCCCTAAGGAGAGGTACTAGGGCGAATAAAGCCTTTCTCAAGCAATTCCTGGAGCTGAATCGAGAGTTCACTCATTTCAGATGGCGCGAGTCGATAAGGAGCTCTAGCAACAGGATTTGCTCCAGGAATGAGGTCTATACGAAAGTCGATATCACGACTGGGTGATAGACCGGGAAGATCATCAAGAAAAATGTTAGGGAATTCATGAACAACAGGAACATCTTTCACCTCTATCTTTCCTTTCTTTTCCTTCTCTGCTACTACAATGTTAGCCAAGAAAGCTCTGTATTCCTTGCGGAGATACTTGCTAGCTTGGATACATGACATGAGCTTGAGATCCTTTGAAAGAGTTTCACCACACACACAAATAGGGCTGTAAACGAACCGAACGAACACGAACAAGGCCTTGTTCGTGTTCGTTTGTTAAGGAAATAAATGTGTTCACGAACGGTTCATGAACACTTACCGAACGAGATTTTATGTTCGTGTTCGTTCATTAAGAAAATGAGCGTGTTCGCGAACGGTTCACGAACACAAACAAACACAAATAAACTTGGCGAACGCGACGAAGGATAAAGATAGATGGCCCAGAGAGTAGCACTCGAACTTGAATCCCTTATTGTGGAACAGAGGTCGATCGTATTCGCCGATGTAAATAGTGAGAAATGAAAGGGAAATGATGCATAAAAAGGTGAAAGTGAGTTTCCTAGTTTAATTGTTAGGGTAATAAAATAAATAAAAGTTTAATAATATAAAGAGTACAAATAAAATATAAAAAAGTACAAAGATCTTCAACTAAAACACAAACATACAAACATAAACGAACGCAAATTAACGAATGTTCATGAACATGTTCACGAACACGTTCACGAACACCTTACCGAACGTTCACGAACACAATCGAACGAACGAGACCTCTGTTCATGTTCGTTCATTTAACTAATCGAACGAAATTTCTTGTTCATGTTCGTTCGTTTATTAAACGAACGAACATAAATGAACTTCCCGTCGAACGGTTCACGAACTGTTCGCTGAACGTTCGGTTCGTTTACAGCCCTACACACAAAGTTGATCACCATTAGCGAGCGAGAATCGAATCATCTTATCGAAGCAAACAACTTCAGCATGGTTTTCACGAAGAAAGTTCATGCCTACTATAACATCAAAACTACCGAGCTGCATCGGAATAAAGTCGATAGGGAAGATGTGATTGTTGAGTTCGAGGGTACAATCACGAAGAACAGAGTTGACAGCGACGGTTCTTCCGGTGGCAACTTCAACATCGAACGTCGAGGGGAGATGGGCGCGCTTACGATTTAGTAGTTTTTCGAAATCAAACGATACAAAACAGTTATCGGCTCCCGTATCAAACAAACACGAAGCATAAATACCATTCACAAGGAACTTACCATTGACCACGTTGTTGTCGGCTTGAGCTTGGCGCACATTAATGTTGAAAGTTTGAGTGCGTGCTGCTTGTTGCTGTTGTTGTTGAGGCTGTTGCTGCTGCTGTTGCTGGGGCTGCTGCTGTTGAGGCTCTTGCTTCACAACCCGATTGGGGCACATGTTTGCGAAGTGGTTGGGATCACCACACGCAAAGCAGACTCTAGCATTAACCGCGGGTGCCTGAGCCGCTTGTTGGCCTTGAGGAGCAGGAAGTAGAGCTTGATGAGAAGTAGCTGGAGCTTGACGAGGACCTGTACGGTAGTTGGCGGTGAAATGGCCGTACATATTACACTGCACACAAAATCTACAGGCGAGTCCCATTGGGTGGTGATAGGTGCAAGTTGGGCAAGCTGGGTGAGGACCAGTATAAGCACGCTTTGCCGGCGGTGCTTGGGTTACCGGTGCCACGACTTGGCGGTGTTGCATCTGCTGCTGAGCTGGTACAGCCTGGAGTGGGGCAGCAGTGGTGACAGCACAATTCTTGTTGCTAGAGTTGCTGTTGTTCTTCCTCTTGCGACGAGAGGCCTTTGAAGACTATGGAGTAGCGGTGGTTTCAGCGGTTGGTGCGGTGGTAGCTTGATGCAGATTCTTGGGAGCTTTATCCCAGGTACCAGATTTGACTCGCTTGTCGTTGATTTCAGCAGCAAGCAGGTAAGTTTCCTCGATTATTGCTGGTTTTGAAGCTTGCACAAAATCTGCGACACAGTCCGGCAGAGCTCGGATATACTTCTTGATTGCCATATCAGAAGTCTTGACTTGATCAGGACAGATAATACTCAACTGCTTGAAGCGAGCAGTTAAAGCAGCATTGTCACCATCCTTCTGCTTGATATGCCAGAATTCGTCCTCCAACTTTTAGCGCTCGTGGGGAGGGCAGAACTCTTCCAACATGACGTTCTTCAACTCATCCCACGCCAAACCGTAAGCTGCATCATTTCCGCGTTTGTTTCTCTCGGCCGTCCACCAGTCTAAAGAGCGGGACTGAAAGACGCCGGTTTCATTTAGAGTGCGGAGATCATCAGGACAGCCACTCTGGCGTAGGGTGACCTTGATCGAATCAAACCATTGAAACAAGGCCGTAGGCCCATCTTCGCCAGTAAATTCTTTCGGTCCGCAAGCTTTAAACTGCTTAAAGCTAAAGGCAGCTTTAGGAGTCTCAGTTCTGGACTCTTCAGAAGATTTGCTCACATTCTCGTACAGTTCACTGATGATCTGGGGAACAACCTTCACCATTTGTTTAGTGATCATAGAGGCGAGGCATTTATCTTTCTGTTTTCGGCGTGCATCGCGCGAGTGACGGGATCCAGATGACGACATTGTCTACAACAGACATCATCATAGGACTCAGACACAATATATTCGAATCTCACCTCACACGCCTAATACTACTAAAGCTCAGGAACACAATCATGTAATATGTAAACACATAGGCACATAATCACACAATCACATAACACAGAAGCACCTAAGCATGTAAACCACAGAGGCACAAGAGGCAGTCAGAACACAGAAACCTATCATTCACAGTCCGCGTGCGTTTGAGAATAGCGAGTACACGGCGAGTAGTATAGTACAACGTGTAATATAGCATGCGATCATCCACAAGTATCAGCGATTTGTCAACGTTTTGGGGTAGATGTGCAGTGCGGTTCGTGTGTGTTGATCGAAGCGAAGAGCAAAAAGCGAATAATCCACCAAAATCGAACACAAAACAGATAAAATCACATAAAGCACATAAAATCCATGTAAACAAATGACAAATATCAGAGTCGGCAGTTGCGAGCTCAGAATCAAATACATAAAAATCGAGGATGAATTGTCTGCGGTTGTTTAGACGTCGACTACCCAAAGCGGTTCGACTATTCTCAAGGACTTTTGGTACGCACTTCGACCTTCTGGACTGTGCTCTCGCCTCGACCTTGGGTGCGGCACGCATCCTTCCAGTTATAGTGTGACTTCAAGTCGTTGGAGTCCATCGAGACCTTGGTGAGAGTCTTGTTAAAGCAAAATAGAGCACGAAACAAGTCATCAAGGTTCGGGTTTCACCCCTGACTTAATAAATTCGTTCCTGTCTTGATAAAATAGGGGAGGAAACTTGCGTCAAAGTATGGATTTCACTCCTGATTCAACACAAATTCTCCTGTTTATAGTTAAAATGCGGGTCGAACAAGTGACTTAGTCGAGAGTTTGTGGCTTTCACACCTGATCTCGACCCAATCACTCGTTCAACTTTTCGAAAATTAGAATGCAGTGATAGTGTAGTGTAAGCGAGAGTAGCGAGAAATAGTAAGTAAGCTTGTACAAAACCCTTCAGGGTATGCACAAGTCGGTCTGTTGGTACTTAACTATAGACAAGGTCGTTTCTAAGACATCGACCCGGACTAGGTCGAGTCTTGCCTAATTCCCTATAGTTATGACTCTGATACCAATCTGTCACACCCCAACCGATAGCGGAATCATCGGGGCGCGACACTGAGTGAAACAGATTGTCCATGAGTATCCATAACAACTATTAATTACCAGACATTTAAAACGTCATGTCCCATACCATAACATATCCAAATAAACAGTTATTACAAATAATTGTCTCACAAACAAGTACTGATCCGACAACTCAGATTTCAAGGTAGACAAATTAATATTTGTTTCTAGGACTCTTTCCTAGCCTCGATTTCATCACACAACAAACAAAGCGTCCTAGCATCTTATGCACCTGCCACATACGTTAAAGTAACAGTCAATACACATAGTGTAAAGGTGAGCATACAAGTTTGATAATAGCATATAGAGTTTGAAATCGATTACGCATAACCAGCACGTACAGCGTGTGGTGTGAAGCACGTTAGTTATCGACATGATCCTATCGATACCAATGATTGCGGGTTGACTGCCCAAGGCAGTTCGTAACACATATTCACCACTTTGAACCATGTGATTAGTTGTCCTTAATAACCCCTGAGTGAACAGGTGCTGAGTCCAAACTATAGTACTATCGTTGCTAAGGCAGGTAGACAACAATCTATGTGTAAACATAACAAACAAGCATTCATCGAATCACGTATACATGCAGTAGCGGTTAGCGTTTAAGTATTGCATAGTGTGTTTGAAGTGATTTAGAATAAGTAACGTATGTAACACCCAAAAGTGCGTAAAGCAAAAAGGGTTCGAGTATACTCACAGTGGTAGAGTTTGTGGATTGAAGGGAGCGCTAGAATGAGATCAGCCTGAACAGTTAACGATAGCATAAGCGAAAGTTGGCGCGTTAAACTGTGAAGGGTAATCAAGTATCGGATGGTAATCCGATCGGATGGCAATCCGAACAAATGTCCAGTCGATTGGGTGGCAATCAGTTCGGATAGTCATCCGATCAGATGGCCATTCGATTGGATTAACACCTCGCTTGGTGAGGATGTGTTTGTGTATGATGGTTTGACTTTTGAAGTTTTCGTTGTAGCATTTTGAAAATAGAGAAGTATCTCTACCCTTTAGGTCGGTCGATCGGACGGCCGTTCGATCGGACGGCGACCCGATTGGCGAGGCTTCCCAGTGTGAGAACAAGTTCACAGCAGGACGGTCACTCGATCGGATAGTAATCCGATCGGGTGGCTATCTTGTGCATTGAACATGTTAAAAATTGTTTAAGTGTCAATGTCCCAAACATCACATGATCGGACGGTCACTCTATCGGATGGCAATCCGATCGGGCGGTAATCCGTTCAACGTTCAGATCCTTGAATAGTTTGAATAAAAGTTTAAGTGTGGAACCAATGTGCAACCCTATCGGATGGCCGGTCGATCGGATGGCAATCCGATCGGTCGACAATCTGTCCCGACGATCTGATCATCTTGGCACTTGATTTTGTTTGAAGTGTTGTAGTTTGAACGAGAAGTTATGATAGCTTGTTTGAACAATAGGAACCTCATCTCGACCCAAGTGACCAGACCGAATAGGAATCACCCTAGTCCGACCAGTACACGGTTCAAGACGGTGGTTTTTGTTCAAACCCGAAATCAACTATCTCTCGGGTAGAATTCAGATCTAGCACTGATACATCACTAAGAATGAGTAGAAGATTAGAACAAGCTCCGATTCCATCGAGTTTGAGTGCATTGAGTGTTACAGAGTTGAAAGAAAGTTAGAAAACCATCTTTCAATCCTTTTCACCATGAATATGTTCAGATCTATGCAAGATCTTTGTTCACTCATGTGGAAATCGTCCAAATCTGGGTTGTTCTTGGTGGATTGAAGCCAAAACAAGAAGTTCATAAGAACACCATGATGACATCATCCTAGAACACCTCAAATCCACTGATTTCACGGTTAAAAGTTGAGATTTGAAAGAGAGGATGATGAAGAAGTGTGTGTAGATCATAGAAGTACAAGATTTAGGTTGAAAACTTACAAGAATTGAGAGAAATCGAGAGAAATGAGCTTGAATGGGGCTGGTTCGAGTAGAGAGCTATCACCATCAAGGGAGGTGACAAATGGGGATATTTATAGGGTTTCCAAAAAAGGAAAGTGGGGAAAAGGCTGGTCGATCGGGTTGCAGTCCGATCGGGTGACAACTCGATCGGATGGCAACCCGATCAGATGGCAATCTGATCGGTTGGCCGCTCGATCGGTTGGCCACTCGATCCGAGTGTTTGGCGCGACGAGTTTTGTCGTTTCCATTCGCGTGTTGTACGTTGCGTTGTGATGCAATTTGAGAGAGCTATGCAATAGTATTACTCATTAATCCCAACTACTATATCTAATATACATTTGTCCTAAATAACTTGTGTTCAGCATTTGCGATTCGATTGCGATAGCGTTGCGATTTGTGTTTCGATTGATTACCACAAACGTAATATAAATAAACATGCACAAGTAACACATAAATAGCATACACACGTAATACAGTACCCAGAACACGTAATTCGAGTTGCGATTGCGATTCGATTAAGTCGATTAGCGATCAATATGTGATAATTAGCGATTAACCTCGATTATTAACAAGTCTGCACATAATACAACTAATGCGATAACATAAATAGATTATCTACAAGTCAAAGAAGTCAAAACCGTAGTTAAGCAAGGGGTGGCAGATCGCAATGAACAATCTTTTCTTCCTTTGACTTCAATCTTGATTTTGACTTCCGAAACACGGGGTGTTACATTCATAGTTCTACAATGGTGTGTTTGAAGTTTTTTTGGAATGTTAGGGTTCTAATATAGTGTTTTAGTAATATTCACTCTGTTATTTGTGGGTTTTGAGTGTGTTTTATGGTTGAAATTTTATGACTTTGTACACTTTTTAGGAAAAATCGACTTTGTAGCCGAACCCCACCCTTAACTTTTATATTGTTTATCATATTTAGAATATTTATTATGAAAACCCACAACATATATTCTTTGATAAAATATATTATGCTAAAGGAAAATCCACAACATATATTATTCTGTAAAATATATTATGCTAAGAAAGAATCCACGTACAACATATATTATTCTATAAAATATCTTATGCTAAGGGAACATATCACATATTTACTTAAGAACAATATTTATAAAAGTAGATTTTCACTATCCTACGTCGTTATACATATTATCAAGGGGGCAGGGGTGTTTAAGATCGGATTATCCGGTTTTTGGTTATACAAAAATTGGATATCCGAAAATTTCCGATAGTGAATATCAAAATCCAATCCGTATCCGAAATTTCAGATATCCGAAAATCGTATATCCGAATTTTCGGATACAGATTCGGATATCCAAATGAATATCCGAATGCATGAAATATAAAAAATGTCTTTTTAAGCTAAATCTATAAAAAAGTTAGTCTTCAGATATCGGATCATCGGATTATCCGAAATTTTTGAAATTTATATCCGAATTCGAATTCGAAAATTCGGATTATCTGAGTTTTGGATATCCGAGATATCTGAAATTTTAGATACTGATTTTCGAATATTCAGGATTCGATTTTAGATCCAGATTTTTTTGAACACCCATATGAGAGTGAGGGGGAGGTGGAGGGGGTTGTTTCAGCGGCAAAGTCTTTAAGGTTAAAGTAGAGCTCTCGTTAAAAGTCAAGGGGATTCATGTTTCGAAAGAAATATCGCATTTCAAAAAAACATACATATTTTTATTATTTAGTTTACAGAAACTTTGAGTGTACGTCCTATTTCATATATTAATGCTGTGTAGGGATATTGTATATTAATTCAGAAGTGTAAGAAGTGTATTATAACACTATATAAACACCGTATAACACTATGTAACACCATACAACACCATATAACACTATGTAACACTATATAACAATATATAACACTATACATCTATCATAGACATGCTATCAGACAAAATATAGTGCTATATTTGTTATATAGTGTTATATGGTGTTACATAGTGTTATATGGCGTTATATGGTGTTACATCGTATTATATGGTGTTTATATGGTGTTATATCGTGTTATATAGTGTTATAATACACTTCTCACACTTCTGGATTAATGTACAGGATCCTCTACCTATTAATGCTAATGTTAAATATACTTAATAGATACATATATTTCTTTTAAGTTTATAACACTAAAAGTTTTTAGAGTAAACTGCTAAAATGGTCCCTGAGTTTTGGTTACTTTTTTCACTTTAGTTCAAAACACAAACCTTTTGAATCTGTGTCACTGTGGTTTCAATTTTGTTACCATTTTCATCCAAAATCAAAATCTGGTTAGATTTTTTTTTGTTAACATCCAGATTTTTTTCTTTTTCCTTCTTTTTAATGAATGGAAAAATGGTCTTTTAACGTTTTATTATAAAAAATTAAAAAAATCTAACCATTTCGCCCTTTGTTAAAAGAGAGGAAAAATGCAAAAATACTGGATGTTAAATGAAAAATCTGACCAGATTTTGGTTTTGGATGAAAAGGACAATAAAATTAAAACCATAAGGACCCAGATTCAAAAGGTTTGAGTTTTGGACTAAAGTAACAAAAGTAAACAAACCTCAAGTACCATTTTGTCAGTTTACTCAAGTTTTTATAAAAGAGAGAATTTGTATACAATATAATTATATTTATATACAAATTCATATGTAATGTCTAGTGTTTTGCAAATGATTTTTTACATTAAACGGAACTTAACTTTTGAAGATTTTCTACGTTGTAAATGCGAATGAGTCGAGTTGCTCCTAAACAACCCACACTAAAAACTTTTTCCTTTGGATTTTTTTTTACAATTTCTTTTTATTTTTGTCGCAACCTCCGACCCCTACCATGGAGTATGTGTCGCTAGCCAGTCAGATGGTATCTATAACAACCCTCCTAAATATTTCCGGCGCCCCTAATATATTTAAAGTGCCCAAATATGTCCTAAAATACAGCCCATAAACGAAAACGGGCCCTGAATACCTTTATTTTTATTAAAATTATAAAAAAATCAAATTTTAATGGTCTCTCGCGGGGCGCGTAGCCCTTGGCTACCACCTACGCGGGCCGCGACAGCAAGGAGATCAGGCCGAAACCCTAGGACGCCAAGTGTCAGGACACGTGTGGAGGCTACGAGTCGAATCAACAACCCTAGGGCCTACCCTAGGTAGCCTCGTGGGCCGCGAAGGCCCTGGCCGTGTTCTACGCGGGGCGCGACGAAACCAAAATCAGGCCCTATATAAAGAGGGCATCGACCTTCAGTTCCGATCGTTCAAATCTCTTTCTTTCTCTCGAATTTCTATATAGTCAAAGTGCTTTTCGGGTATAATAACCCCCTAATTAACGAAGTTCTGCGCCGTTGTAAGTATTGTAACCCCGGTTATGTATTAGATACACTGCTCAATTGATCCAGGATTCCGTAACGGCTGTCGTGGTTCTGCCCGACGTAGTCATTGGAATACCGTCTCGAGGAGGGTATTACTATTGTAAATATTGGGTTATTATACTAACGCGTATGCATTTGTGTAAATTATAGATAATCACCAGGAAACCCTTAAAGAAAACCTAAGACAACAATGTGAGCAATCCTCCTTTTTGTAAACTGTTTTTACAAAACCTTAAATATTTTATGATGTGATTAAGCAGTAATTGAGTCTTTGTAATTCTTCAATTACTGCCGGTATGTTGGGGTTTTGTATAAAAAATATGGAACACGTTACCATTGGACAAAGAGTTAGCCAATGGGTCATATGACCCACCAGTCAGGATTAACAGCACTGAATGAGTAATCGTATAGATGTAAACATTGTAATCGCTCTCAATACTGTTAAAGGATAAAACTCTTCTTGATTAAACTAGGATTCACTCACCAGTATTTTCCACTGAAAAAATGTTTTTAAACATGTTTCAGGTAACAAAATGTGAAAGCCAACTAGAAGCCAGCTGGACAGCACTGAAGGCTTAGAAAAGTGGTTATAAAAGTTACCTAAATAAAAGAAGATGTTTTATTCAATAAAATAGAGATTATCTCTATAAAAATGTTTGTAATGAAAACTTGGGTTTTATCCCAATATGTTTAATATTATAAAAGCGTGGTATTTACTCTGATAAAATATTTCCTAACTACGGTCCTGATGTAATTTTCGCTGCCAAAATGATAAACACCGATACCACCAAAACTGATATCTCGTGGCCGCCCGTTCCCGGGACAGATAGGAAGCGGGGGTTGTGACAGAAGGTGGTATCAGAGCTAAGCCACTGATTCAGCCACAGAAGTGTTCTGCTGACACCAAGATATTATTCAAATTGTTAGGAAATTTATTATGAAAATACATGCAAATCTGTATTTTATTGTTATATGTTATTTGACTATTTCTTAGTTTACAGTATGAGTGATCGAGGACCCTCCGACGCTTATCATCTGTTGTCTGGCTCACCGAGAAGCGAAGGCACCTCTTCACAGCCTGCCCTCTCAGGGTATTCAGCTGAAAATGAAGATGGGATATTCGTGTTTAAGGCTCAGTCTGAAGAGCCATTCACTCATAAAAAGAGAGGATGGTTCAGTAGGGGAGCACATGAGCATAGGAAGAGAATGAAAAAGTTGCAAAACCAACGAGCTTTAGCAGCCACTAAAAGAGAAATAGATGCCCACACACAGGATATGCTTAATAGGAGCTTAGCAAACTTTCATATCCTAGCAACCACAGCTGCTGACCCTAACCTTGAGCAACTCGTAGCACCCCAACCATTACCACTATTCCCCACACATCTAATGGAAATCGAGAACAACCCAGAAAACCAAATTCAGATGCATGATTTTAACCCAGAGGATATACCTAGGGTACCAGCACCCAATCCCTTAGACCCAGACTACGACCCGTGGTTAGACGACCATAGGGATTATGTGCAACGCTACCCAACACTAGAAGACACACCTATGCCGAATTTAGCAGCTTACCCAGGTTTGGACCCTCTAGATCCCTATTATGACAGCGATCAGTATATCAGGGAAATTTTAGAGAATCCATACCCTTACCAGGAACCCATGCCCCAGTTTCCAAACCCAGTACCAGAACCTGCACCCCCAATGAGTGCAGAGAATGTGCAAGAGCTCCGAACTTCCGGAGAAGAGATTTTAGAAAGTAGTGAGAGGATGAGTCAGGTTGGAGAGTGACTCGTCTGGAAGTACGACGAGCGCAATATGGAGTTATAGATGAACCCATATCAGTGAAGGTGATGGTGGAAGTAGTAGTAATAATAATAATATAATAATATATATAATATGTGTGTATGAAAAAATATAATAATAATAATAATAATAATAAATCTATCGTAGTATAGACCACTTCGTGGTTAGTGATGCATAGTAGTATTGTAATTTTAAATTCCAGTATCGGTTTGTATTAAATGCATACTATAAGAAAGACTAAGTCGCAATGGTCGAAGCTTTTGATCAATATGCGTGTCATATGATTGGTTGTGTTAAATATTATTTTGTGATATTAATGTGTGGTAAATGTTTAAAATTCAGATGGCCGACCAAGTAAATCAAGAGAATCTGGATAATAACCCGGAAAACCAGAATAACGATAACCCGAACAATGATAATAATGGAAACCAAGTGGATAAAAGTGCCATCCAACACATAGTGGCACAAGGAATAATAGAAGCGATGCCATATATTATTCAAACAGTTAGGGAAGCTGATAATAAAAGTAACCGTGATAGTAAACGACCCACTGAACCAGAAAACAGCGTAAACAATGGACCTATACTTCAAGCGCCCATTCCCAAAAGAAGAAGAACCATGCCTTGGCAGATAGCAAATAAATTCCTAAACCTTAGAATATGGTAGAAATATGGTAGAAAGAAAATTCTGCCCTCCCAATGAAAAGGAACAGATAGCAAATAAATTCCTAAACCTTAGAATGACTGGAGTGGATACTGGATAGTAAGGGATACACTACGTTATTGTTTGAATATGATAGAATAGTGCCAACCCTTGCATCACCTGAACCAGTATTGATCTCCCGTTACATTTGGGGATTAATCAGTGAGATTAGACATGTAGTCAAGGCAGCTAGACCCCAAACTATAGAAGAAGCTCTAGAACTAGCAAATACCTTGACTGATGAATTAGTCCGTACACGAGAAGAGGATCAACGGAGAAACCTAGCTCAAAGGCTTTCCCAAGAATTTCGCTCTGGAAATTCTAACCATGGGAAAAATGAAGGTTCTACTTCTGCACCCTATTGCAAGTATTGCAAAAGGAAGCATTCTGGAAGATGCTCCATATACTGTAACTTCTGCAAAATATCTGGACACAAGGAAGAAGACTGCAGGAAGAAACCTAACAACAGGATATGTTATAACTGTGGAGAACAAGGTCATATCAAGCCAAACTGTCCAAAGATAGCTCCAGCTACAAACAACAAGAATACCAAAAATGATAGGGCATTTGTTCTGACTGGAGAAGAAGCAAAGATAATTCCGGATGTGATAGCCGATACGTTTTTAGTTAATGATGTTTTTGCTAAAGTATTATTCGACTCTGGTGCGAACCAAAGTTTTATTAATACTTCATTTTGCAAACTTCTTAACCAATCATTAACTAAACTCCCACAAGAATGTCTATGTAACGCCCTGTGTTTTGCACTTTCTATTTATAGCTTGTCTTACTCGTGTTGCTAATTTTGGAAGCTTTGTATCATTGTACTCGTTCCTTCTAGTACTCGTTGTAAACTCGAGATTTTGATCATGAATGAAAACTTGCATTTCCTTGTTACATACTATACATACACCATAATACGATTAATCATGAGATCATTTGATACTTCTTTGTGATACTTACAAACATATGTTGAACTTGTAAATATGTGACATATACTTGTTACTTACAAACATGTTACATACTTGTACATTACACTTTTTGCCTAGTTAAATCATGTTTTATTTCATATTTCACCTTGTTACAAGTTAGGGGAAACATTGTTGCATATTATTACACAACTTAACTAATAAAATTACTCATTATAATGTTTTAAAAAAAATAAAAAACTAAAGAAACATGGCAGCCCAAATTCAGCAAAATTCAGCCCCATATAGTTGGGTTTTGTGGGCTAGTTTCAAGGTGTAACCCCTTCTAAACACTTCCAAAGCCCAACCCATTGAAACCCTAATCCTTCCCCCTATAAATACCACTTATAACCAGCCTCCCTACCACTTTTGCAACACTAAAAACTCTCAAAACATCCTCCAAACCGTAGCTGAAAGCAAAGGTTCGAGTAGATTGACACCCCTTCACGAAAATGAGCATAACTCACTCAATTCTTATCCGATTCACTCGATTCTTTTTCCTACTTGCTTGTATAATCATGGGGTTCGATTCCTAGACTTCTCCTTGGAGAAATCAGACCTGGAAATGCCCCGAAATAGTCCATAAACTTTCTGTTTGTTTTTATGTTCATCAAAAACTTGTTTAAATCTATGCAACTTGTGTCCAACACATCTCATACCTATGTCCTAATGCTTACAACTTATCCCATGGTTGGTTAAGCTTAAAAACAAGGTTGAGACATCTAAATCAGAGGTTAAAACCTCATAAACTTTCTGTTTTTAATTAGGGTTTTACCCACAAGTAATGTTCAAGTGTGAAACTTGTTGAATGTGTGATGGTTGGATTAGCTTGGGCTATCCTTCATAAGAATCCACTCATTACTTGATGTTTTGCTATAGATTAGTTGTTGTTAATACCTTGATACTTGTATGTTCATGACCCTCCTTGTTGTTTATAACAACAAGTGTAGTGGTGAACAATAGAGGTGCCTAAATGGAAGCTTGTTCTTCCTACCTCATGTATGTATTCTATGACACAAAGAGGTACCTAAATGGAGACATTAATCTCCTACCTCATGCTTGAATCATAAGACTTGTAAAATATATAATATCTAAGTTATTCTATATGTATACATCTAAGTAACTAAGACTTGATGATGACTTAATAGTTATTTGTTAAGTGGACATTACATCATCTATGACCATGCCCTTGTTACGACTCTAATGGATCTTAGAATCCATGAAATCATACCAACTCTTTTGAGTTTCAATAGTGTCAAGAACAAGAGTTATGCGTACAAGATGATTATTTTCACCTATGTTACTTTCTATATATTAAAAACTCCGAATCTATAATCTTCCGTTATACGCCAAACTCACACACCTACGTTTCCTTGTGTAGAAGGACAAGGTGCTCCGAACTAATTCATCTACAAACTTGCTCTCGGAATTTCAAGTCACCACTTGTAAACCGTGAGTATACTCGTATTTCCCCCTTTTTACTTTTACCACTTTTGGGGTGTAACATGTTTACCTATTAACTTACACATGAACACTTTGTTAAACACATGAACGTTCCTATAACATGCTTGTATACGTGATGACTTGATACTTTAAACTTGGGTTATTCTTATGTGTTGAACTTATCATTAACTTCGTACGAGCCAAACCTTGACATATGTAGCGCTATAGGATTAACGACCCGCCCGTAAACTTGAGGTTATGTCTTGAGCATATTGCGTTTTCTTGGTTTGATATGTTAGACACATGCCATATTTAAGGTTTATCTTGAATCATATGCTTGCCATGAGGAATTGATCACACTTTTTAACTTATGCTATGTACGTACCAAACTTGTATACTCGCCTTTGCTTTTGCATTGAATTGTATTTTTAAACATGTTACAGGTTGATGATGATGAAATGAAAACGGATAGCAAAGATGCCTAAATACTCACTTAGACGTTTAGGTTTAAAGTGTTGTATCAATTTTGTTTATGTTATGTTGAACAATGTTGTTATTTGCTTTTCTTGTAATGTTTTGACATTTATTTTGGAAATGAAATTTGGATTATTAAATTATTGTCACAAATAGCGTTATGATGTCTCGAGCAATCTTCACACTTCGTCTCATCCCGATGTTTCCGCCATTGGTTGGGGTGTGACAGATTGGTATCAGAGCCATAACTATAGGGAATTAGGAAAATTGCCATGCTTTTGCCCTAGTCTATAGTTTTAGGAACTTTGTCTCTTATTTGTTGTTTAAAACATTTGTGCTCTATCTTACATGCTTCCTAGCTACACTTCTTGTTAATAAATTTATGTGCCTTTCCTAAGGCTAACACGAATACACTTTTGCTATTTTATACTCTTGTAACATCAACGAGACAACTTTACCAAAATAGGCGTGAAACCCACAATTTGGTAAACGACTCTCACTCTACCTTTAATCTACTTTTGCACGAAATTTCACCATTAAGCTAGGAGTGACATCCACAACTTAATGGTAATTTCCATTTCAACTCTAGTGGACCCTTGTCAAAGTGTCAAAATTTTATTTTGGCCGACAAGTACCAACCACATTTAGGGTACGAAATCGTCAAGTTAGGGGTGAAACCCGCATCTTGTCGATTAAGTCCCATTCCTTGATTTTTTTTATTCTCGCCAAAGTCCCGAATGTTCCAATCATTTAGAGATGTGTAGTAACCGGAAGGGTAAGATACCGTTAATCGCTTCTCGACGAGAGTATCTTACTTATAGGCCAAAGCACAATATCTCTAAATCGAAAGGACTTTCGACCCACTTTGGAATTGTCGACGTTTCTCTACCCGAAACATTCCTATGTTTTATTGAGCCTCTCTTTTATGTATCTCAATTTATATGTGATTTTATACTTGAACGTTCATTCATTTCGAAATGTCGTTTTAATCATGTCGCACATTATCGCAATCACAAACAATAATAATTCTCATGAACCAACTAAATTTATATTTTCCTATTCGCAACTTATGTGCTATACATGTTGAATGTGTGTTGGAAACTTATGCTTTATGTGAACTTTACTTGGTACTTGAACATCTACTTGCTTTGCATACACAAACCTTGTTTTCAATTAATGATCAAAGTCTCATCCTTTCCCTTCTCTTTCAAATCTTTTAGATGTCTTCTAGTTCATCCAAGAAACTCAAGTCAAAGAAGGGTTCGACCTCCTCCGCCATGTCCCAAAAGGATTGTATGAAGTTTATGGCTAAACAATTTGCAAAGGTCCTACCCGACATTGTTAGCAAGATCCAAACCGATTCACCCCATGGTTCGGTCGACTCAAAGGCCGACAAACCCAAATCGACCTTCCAATTTAAGCACTTCATGGCTTGTAAACCCTTAGAATTTACCGGCAAGAATGGCGCTACCGCCATGATGAACTGGTTTGATGCCATCGAGCTTACCTTCTTGCAAAGTGGTTGCCCTGACGAACTAAGAACCTTGAATGCAACCGGTGTGTTTCGTGAAAAGGCACTTGAGTGGTGGACAACTGAGCGTAACAAGAGAGGAAACGAGGTCGCACACGCTATGCCGTGGGACGATCTCAAACAACTTATGAAGGATCACTTTTGTCCCCCTCACGAACTCCAAAAGTTGGAAAATGAATTCTGGAACCTCACGCAAAAAGGGAGTGACATGGATGGTTTGATTACACGCTTCAAGCAGCTTAGTGTTCTATGCCCTGGTCAAGTAGAAACCGCCCCCAAAACCGTGGCCAAATTCATTCGTTGTGTTGCACCTTCTTTAACAAACCATCTTGCATCTGCCAACCCTCAAACCATTGAAGACGCGTACCGCATAGCTACCGAACTTAACAACAATTGTGTTCTTCATGGAACCTTTGACAAGGTTTCAACAAAGAATGCGCACCAAGCCACCATTGACTCCCCTAATGAGTCTAAACCCTCCCAGCAATCTAAGAGAAACCAAGGCAAGAAGCGGAAGGCTTCAAGCCAAAACTGCGCGGTCGTCACTCCGCCAAACCCACAACCCCTTCAAACTGTGCCTGCTTTCGATGGTGAACGCAAGGTTTATACTGGAACGCACCCAAAGTGCGACAAATGCCGATATCATCACCCCCCAAACGCTCATTGTCGAAAGTGTGACAAGTGTGGCCGGTATGGGCATCTCTCGCCATACTGTCGTATCCCCCCACAGGCCTACCAAAACCAAGCTCTTTTGGCTCCAAATCAAGTCGCCCCTGTGCGAGCATGCTTCACGTGTGGTGATACCAACCACATGGCCAATGTGTGTCCTCAACGATATCAACCACAACAACCTCGACAGCAACAACCACAGCCACAACCCCAACAACAACAACAGGTTCAAGAACCCGCTAGGGGTCGAGCTTTCCTTCTCACCACAGCTCAGGCTCAAAATGCAAACGACGTCATCACTGGTACGTTTCTCATTAACCATGTCTATGCTTCATGCCTATTTGATACTGGTGCCGATAAAAGTTTTGTGTCGTTAGAATTCGAGTCTTTGCTCAAGTGTAAACGCTCTAAGTTGCCAAAATCTTTCGCTGTCGAAGTTGCTAATGGTAAAACCGTCAAAGTCAATTCTGTTCTCTCCAATTGTTCACTAATCCTTAACGATCATACGTTCTCAATCGATCTCATACCTATGCAAATGGGTAGTTTCGACGTCATAGTAGGTATGGACTGGCTTAGGCGAGTTCGTGCTGAAGTTGTCTGTTCTGAGAAGTTTATTCGCTTGCCTCTTCCAAATGGTGATTCTCTACACGTCTATGGTGAAAAGCCTTCTCAAGGCCTTAAGCTTATGTCATGCATCAAGGCAAACAAGTGCTTACGCAAGGGTACCTTCGCCTTTCTCGCCCACATCGTGGAAAAGAAGGATAAAGGCCCAAGCATAAGTGACGTTCCTGTTGTACGTGACTTTCCGGATGTATTTCCCGAAGACCTTCCTGGTCCTCCTCCTGCTCGTTCTGTCGATTTTCGCATCGATTTAGTGCCTGGCGCTACGCCTGTCGCTAAGTCCCCCTATCGTTTAGCACCCTCTGAGATGCAAGAGCTCTCGAGTCAACTTCAAGAGCTTCTTAACAAAGGCTTCATACGCCCTAGTACATTTTCCTTGGGGCGCTCCCGTTTTATTCGTCAAGAAGAAAGATGGGTCCTTTCGTATGTGTATTGACTATCGTGAGCTCAACAAGCTTACTATCAAGAATCGATACCCTCTTCCTCGCATTGATGACCTCTTCGATCAATTGCAAGGCGCAACCTGCTTTTCAAAGATCGATCTTCGTTCTGGGTATCATCAACTTCGAGTACTCGAAGAAGATGTGCCTAAAACCGCCTTTCGTACGCGTTATGGTCATTATGAGTTCGTGGTCATGCCCTTTGGTTTGACCAACGCACCTGCTGTCTTTATGGACTTAATGAACCGCGTGTGCAAAGCATACTTGGACCGTTTTGTGATCGTCTTCATCGACGATATCCTCATCTATTCCAAGACGCAAGCAGAGCATGAGCAACACTTGCGCCTTATTCTTGAACTCCTTCGTACTGAACACCTATATGCCAAATTCTCCAAGTGTGAATTTTGGTTACAAGAAGTTCAATTCCTTGGTCACACTGTCAACAAACTTGGTATTCACGTTGATCCCGCAAAAATCGAAGCTGTGAAAAATTGGGTCGCACCTAAATCTCCGTCCGAAATCCGTTCGTTTCTTGGTCTTGCTGGTTACTACCGTCGTTTTATCTCCAACTTTTCGAAAATCGCTGTTCCTTTGACCTCCTTGACTCAAAAAGAGAGACCTTTTGTTTGGGGTCCCGAACAAGAAGAGTCTTTTCAAACGCTCAAGGACATGCTTTGCAATGCTCCTATCCTAACGCTTCCTGATGGTAACGATGATTTTGTCGTGTATTGCGACGCTTCAAACCTTGGTCTTGGTTGTGTCCTTATGCAACGTGACAAAGTTATCGCTTACGCATCGAGGCAACTCAAAATTCATGAGAAAAACTATACTACTCACGACCTTGAACTTGGTGCGGTCGTTTTTGCATTGAAGATTTGGCGACACTACCTTTATGGTACTAAATGTGTAGTCTTCACCGACCATAAGACCCTTCAACACATCTTCAATCAAAAAGAACTAAACATGCGTCAACGTCGTTGGGTGGAATTGTTAAACGACTATGACTGCGAAATCAAATACCACCCGGGTAAGGCGAATGTAGTAGCCGACGCCCTGAGTCGTAAAACTCACGTCCAAAGTATCCGTTGTTTCCAACTCGTCCACGATCTTCAAAATCGCATACGTAACGCCCAGTATACATCCGTTAATGAGGGTAACCTCTACAACGAAATGCAATGTGGTGCTGAGAATAGTCTTGTGTCCAAACCCGATGGTATTCTATACTATCTCAATCGCATCTGGATTCCCAATCGTGACGATCTTCGCAATTTCCTGATGAAGGAGGCCCATAACACGAAATATTCTATTCACCCTGGTGCCGATAAGATGTACCATGATATGCGTACTTCCTATTGGTGGCCTGGAATGAAGAAGGATATAGCCACCTTCGTTTCTAAATGTCTTACGTGTTCCAAAGTAAAAGCCGAACATCAACGTCCCTCTGGCTTGCTCGAACAACCAATAATTCCCGTTTGGAAGTGGGAGAGCATTGCCATGGATTTCATCACTAAGCTTCCTCGCACTACAGCTGGTCATGACAGCATATGGGTCGTCGTTGACCGATTGACCAAATCAGCTCACTTCCTCCCCATTCGTGAAGACTTCAAAGTCGAGAAATTGGCTAAGGTCTACATGAAGGAAATCATCTGTCGTCATGGGACGCCCATTGATATCATTTCTGATCGTGATGCTCGTTTTACGTCTCGTCTTTGGGAAACTTTTCAATCTGCTATGGGTACTAAGCTTAACCTTAGCACCGCCTTCCATCCTCAGACTGACGGTCAAACCGAGCGTACTATCCAAACCTTAGAGGATATGCTTCGTTCATGCGTAATAGATTTTGGTGGCAACTGGGATTCATACTTGCCCTTGGCTGAATTCTCGTACAATAACAGCTATCACACGAGTATCCAAATGGCTCCTTTCGAAGCATTGTATGGTCGCAAGTGCCGTTCGCCTATTTCTTGGCACGAGATTGGTCAAGCCCAAATCACCGGTCCCGAGCTTATACAAGAGGCTACGGACAAGATTTTACAGGTTCGAGACAACTTATTGAAAGCCAGGAACCGACAGAAGAGTTACGCTGACAAAGGACGCAAACCTATGGAATTCGAGACAGGTGACAACGTGCTTCTCAAGGTATCCCCTTGGAAAGGCGTGGTTCGATTTGGCAAGAAAGGGAAACTCGCACCTCGCTACGTTGGTCCTTTCAAGATTCTCGAAAGGATTGGCAAGGTTGCGTATAGACTGGACCTGCCTGAAGGACTCAGCAATGTACACCCTGTCTTCCATGTGTCCAACTTAAAGAAATGCCTAGCTGACGAAGGACTCCACGTTCCTCTCGAAGACTTTCAAGTCAACGAAACACTTCACTTTGTAGAAAAACCGGTCGAAATCATGGACCAAGGAACCAAGCAATTGAGGCGCAGTCGAATTCCTATTGTCAAAGTTCGATGGGAAGGAAAACGTGGCGCTGAATTTACTTGGGAGCTCGAAAGCGAAATGAAATCGAAATATCCTCATCTTTTCCCTGAGTCTTCCTAAATTTCGGGACGAAATTTCCTAAAGGAGGGGAGACTGTAACGCCCTGTGTTTTGCACTTTCTATTTATAGCTTGTCTTACTCGTGTTGCTAATTTTGGAAGCTTTGTATCATTGTACTCGTTCCTTCTAGTACTCGTTGTAAACTCGAGATTTTGATCATGAATGAAAACTTGCATTTCCTTGTTACATACTATACATACACCATAATACGATTAATCATGAGATCATTTGATACTTCTTTGTGATACTTACAAACATATGTTGAACTTGTAAATATGTGACATATACTTGTTACTTACAAACATGTTACATACTTGTACATTACACTTTTTGCCTAGTTAAATCATGTTTTATTTCATATTTCACCTTGTTACAAGTTAGGGGAAACATTGTTGCATATTATTACACAACTTAACTAATAAAATTACTCATTATAATGTTTTAAAAAAAATAAAAAACTAAAGAAACATGGCAGCCCAAATTCAGCAAAATTCAGCCCCATATAGTTGGGTTTTGTGGGCTAGTTTCAAGGTGTAACCCCTTCTAAACACTTCCAAAGCCCAACCCATTGAAACCCTAATCCTTCCCCCTATAAATACCACTTATAACCAGCCTCCCTACCACTTTTGCAACACTAAAAACTCTCAAAACATCCTCCAAACCGTAGCTGAAAGCAAAGGTTCGAGTAGATTGACACCCCTTCACGAAAATGAGCATAACTCACTCAATTCTTATCCGATTCACTCGATTCTTTTTCCTACTTGCTTGTATAATCATGGGGTTCGATTCCTAGACTTCTCCTTGGAGAAATCAGACCTGGAAATGCCCCGAAATAGTCCATAAACTTTCTGTTTGTTTTTATGTTCATCAAAAACTTGTTTAAATCTATGCAACTTGTGTCCAACACATCTCATACCTATGTCCTAATGCTTACAACTTATCCCATGGTTGGTTAAGCTTAAAAACAAGGTTGAGACATCTAAATCAGAGGTTAAAACCTCATAAACTTTCTGTTTTTAATTAGGGTTTTACCCACAAGTAATGTTCAAGTGTGAAACTTGTTGAATGTGTGATGGTTGGATTAGCTTGGGCTATCCTTCATAAGAATCCACTCATTACTTGATGTTTTGCTATAGATTAGTTGTTGTTAATACCTTGATACTTGTATGTTCATGACCCTCCTTGTTGTTTATAACAACAAGTGTAGTGGTGAACAATAGAGGTGCCTAAATGGAAGCTTGTTCTTCCTACCTCATGTATGTATTCTATGACACAAAGAGGTACCTAAATGGAGACATTAATCTCCTACCTCATGCTTGAATCATAAGACTTGTAAAATATATAATATCTAAGTTATTCTATATGTATACATCTAAGTAACTAAGACTTGATGATGACTTAATAGTTATTTGTTAAGTGGACGTTACATCATCTATGACCATGCCCTTGTTACGACTCTAATGGATCTTAGAATCCATGAAATCATACCAACTCTTTTGAGTTTCAATAGTGTCAAGAACAAGAGTTATGCGTACAAGATGATTATTTTCACCTATGTTACTTTCTATATATTAAAAACTCCGAATCTATAATCTTCCGTTATACGCCAAACTCACACACCTACGTTTCCTTGTGTAGAAGGACAAGGTGCTCCGAACTAATTCATCTACAAACTTGCTCTCGGAATTTCAAGTCACCACTTGTAAACCGTGAGTATACTCGTATTTCCCCCTTTTTACTTTTACCACTTTTGGGGTGTAACATGTTTACCTATTAACTTACACATGAACACTTTGTTAAACACATGAACGTTCCTATAACATGCTTGTATACGTGATGACTTGATACTTTAAACTTGGGTTATTCTTATGTGTTGAACTTATCATTAACTTCGTACGAGCCAAACCTTGACATATGTAGCGCTATAGGATTAACGACCCGCCCGTAAACTTGAGGTTATGTCTTGAGCATATTGCGTTTTCTTGGTTTGATATGTTAGACACATGCCATATTTAAGGTTTATCTTGAATCATATGCTTGCCATGAGGAATTGATCACACTTTTTAACTTATGCTATGTACGTACCAAACTTGTATACTCGCCTTTGCTTTTGCATTGAATTGTATTTTTAAACATGTTACAGGTTGATGATGATGAAATGAAAACGGATAGCAAAGATGCCTAAATACTCACTTAGACGTTTAGGTTTAAAGTGTTGTATCAATTTTGTTTATGTTATGTTGAACAATGTTGTTATTTGCTTTTCTTGTAATGTTTTGACATTTATTTTGGAAATGAAATTTGGATTATTAAATTATTGTCACAAATAGCGTTATGATGTCTCGAGCAATCTTCACACTTCGTCTCATCCCGATGTTTCCGCCATTGGTTGGGGTGTGACAGTCTAGTAGAGACAGCAAATGGGAAAACCATTAAGATTTCTGGAATCCTGGATGGAGCAAGAATAGAATTTCTAAATCAGAAGTTTATTGCAAACCTTTACCCAATGAATCTGGTAGGATTTGATGTAGTGTTAGGAATGAATTGGTTAATAGCCAATAAAGGCAGTATTTTATGTGATCAAAAGTCAATTCAAGTAAATTCACCAAAGGGTGAAAAGATCACAATTAAAGGAGATAAGCCCTCTAGATCCACAAAATTCATCTCTGTGATGAAAATGGCAAGTTATATAAGAAAATGATCATTAGTATATTTGATTTCTATAATCATTAACACTAAAGGAAAAGAATTAATGGATATTCCAGTAGTATCCCAGTTTTCAGATGTATTTCCAGAAGAATTACCAGGACTACAGCCAGATAGAGAAGTTGAATTCAGAATTCATCTACTACTAGGGACAGCACCAATTGGAAAAGCACCTTACCGTTTGGCACCCGCAGAAATGCAGGAACTGAAGAAACAGTTAGATGAATTATTGGAAAAAGGATTCATACAGCCAAGCTCATCGCCATGGGGAGCACCGATCTTATTCGTTAAAAAGGACGGATCAATGCGTATGTGCATTGACTACCATGAATTGAACAAAGTCACGATTAAGAATCGGTATCCATTACCGATAATCGATGACCTGTTTGATCAATTGCAAGGAGCTCGATTTTTCTCTAAAATCGATTTAAGATCAGGATATCATCAATTAATGGTACAGGAAGAGGATATTCCTAAGACCGCTTTCAGGACAAGGTATGGCCATTATGAATTTACTGTCATGCCGTTTGGTTTAACCAATGCCCCAACTGCATTTATGGACATGATGAACCGAATATGTAAGCAATATTTGGATAAATTCATAATTTTCTTTATAGATGATATTCTCATTTACTCTAAGAGTAAAGAAGAACATGCAAAGCATTTGCACGCACTTTTGAGTTTTTTAAGGAAAGAAAAGCTTTATGCTAAATTTTCGAAGTGCGGGTTTTGGTTAGAACATGTACAGTTTCTTGGACATTTAGTTAATCATGAAGGAATTCATGTGGATCCTACCAAGATCGAGGCAATTACCAAATGGAAAACCCCTGAGTCACCAACTGAGGTTAGAAGTTTCTTAGGATTGGCCGGTTATTATAGAAGATTTATTCGAGATTTTTCTAGAATAGCCATTCCCTTAACTAAGTTAACCTGTAAATCTGTTAAGTTTGAATGGGGACCAAACAAGAAGAAGCATTTAGAATTCTTAAACAATGATTAACCCACACACCCATACTAGCGTTACCAGAAGGAACTGAAGACTTTGTAGTCTATTGTGACGCTTCTAAGTTAGGTTATGGATGTGTGTTGACGCAACGTCAAAAGGTTATAGCTTACGACTCTAGACAACTTAAGAATCATGAAGAGAATTATTCAACCCATGATCTAGAATTAGGAGCCATAATTTTTTCCCTTAAAATTTGGAGACATTACCTTTACGGTAGTAAGTTCACCAGTTTCACCGACCATAAAAGTTTAAGGTATGTTTTCGGACAAAAAGAGTTGAATATGAGACAAAGACGCTGGATGGAGATACTTAGTGATTATGATTGTAATATTCAGTATCATGCAGGAAAGGCAAACATAGTAGCTGATGCTTTAAGTCGAAAGTATCATGAAAAGCCAAAAAGAGTATGTTCTCTTAAATTAAATCTACAAGTAGATTTAAATGAGCAGATTAGAAAAGCACAAGAATCAGTAATCAAGGATAATACTGAGAAATTAAAAGGAATGATTAAGGAACTAGAACAAGGAACATATGGAATTTGGAGATTCCTTAAGAAAAGGATGTGGATACCTAAATCAGGAAACTTACGCCACCGTATATTAGAAGAAGCCCATAAGTCGAAGTATACGATGCATCATGGAAGTGATAAAATGTATCAGGATTTAAGAAAGAATTTCTGGTAGATAGGAATGAAAAAGGATATAGCAGCATATGTTGCAAAGTGTTTAACTTGTTCACAAGTCAAAGATGAACATCAGAAACCCTCAGGTTTGTTGCAACAGTTGGAAATGGGAATTGATAACAATGGATTTTGTTACTAAATTACCAAAAACAAGAAAAGGTAATGATACAATCTGGGTGATTGTAGACAGGCTAACTAAGTCAGCTCATTTCCTACCAATGAAGGAAACTTTCAGTATGGAACAGTTAGCTAAATTATATGTAAATGAAATAGTTTCATTACATGGAAATCCTTTATCAATTGTTTCTGATTGGGATAGCCGTTTTACCTCTCATTTTTGGGCAAGTTTCCAAAGAGCAATGGGAACCAAGTTGAATCTAAGCACAACCTATCATCCTCAAACGGACGGACAAAGTGAAAGGACAATTCAGTCAATGGAGGACATGCTTAGAGCTTGTGTAATTGATTTCGGAGGTAATTGGGACGATCACTTACCATTAATAGAATTTTCTTATAATAACAGTTATCACACAAGTATCAATACTGTACCATTCAAAGCACATTATGGGCGAAAGTGCCGGATGCCAGTCTATTGGGCAGAAATTGGAGAAAAAAGAGCTATCTGGACCTGAGATAGTACAAGAAACAACAGACAAGATCATTCAAGTCAAGGAACGACTAAAAGCAGCACGTGATCGACAAAAGAGTTATGCTGATAACAGACGAAAACCGTTGGAATTTCAGGTAGGAGATAAAGTGTTATTGAAAGTCTCTCCTTGGAAAAGAGTGGTAAGATTCATCAAAAGGGGAAAGCTAAGCCCCAGGTATGTTGGACCTTTTGAGATCATTAGAAGAATAGGAACTGTAGCCTAACAGCTACAACTGCCAGAGGAAATGGTAGGAATACATGATGTATTTCATGTATCTAATCTCATGAAATGCTTAGCTGATGAATCACTAGTAGTACCTCTTAAGGATATAGAGGTAAATGAACAACTTAAGTTTGTAGAAAGACCTCTACAGATTGAAGACAAGAAAGTCAAAAACCTCAAACATAAGAAATTAGTTCTAGTTAAAGTGAAATGGGACTCCAAAAGAGGACCAGAATATACTTGGGAGCTTGAATCAGAAATGTAAAAGAAATACCCGCACCTGTTCCAGTAGATCTCGAGGATGAGCTCTAAAACAAGGTGGGGAAGATATAACAACCCTCCTAAATATTTCCGATGCCCCTAATATATTTAAAGTGCCCCAATATGTCCTAAAATACACCCCATATACGAAAACGGGCCATGAATACCTTTATTTTAATTAAAATTAAATAAAAACAAATTTTAATGGTCTCTCGCGGGGCGCGTAGCCCTTGGCTACCACCTATGCGGGCCGCGACAGCAAGGAGATCAGGCCGAAACCCTACGCCACGTGTCAGGACGCGTGTGGAGGCTACGAGTCGAATCAACAACCCTAGGGCCTACCGTAGGTAGCCTCGCGGGCCACGAAGGCCCTGGCCGTGTTCTACGCGGGGCGCGAAGAAACCAAAATCAGGCCCTATATAAAGAGGGCATCGGCCTTCAGTTCCGATCGTTCAAATCTCTTTCTTTCTCTCGAATTTCTATATAGTCAAAGTGGTTTTCGGGTACAATAACCCCATAATTAACGAAGTTCTGCCCCGTTGTAAGTATTATAACCCCGGTTATGTATTAGATACGCTGCCCGATTGATCCAGGGTTCCGTAACGACTGTCGTGGTTCTGCCCGACGTAGTCGTTAGAATGCCATCTCAGGGAGGGTGTTACTAATGTAAATATTGGATTATTATACTAACGCGTATGCATTTGTGTAAATTATGGATAATCACCAGGAAACCCTTAAAGAAAACCTAAGACAGCAATGTGAGTAATCCTCCTTTTTGTAAACTGTTTTTACAAAACCTTAAATATTTTATAATGTGATTAAGCAGTGATTGAGTCTTTGTAATTCTTCAATTACTGCCGGTATGTTGGGGTTTTGTATACAAAATATGGAACACGTTACCATTGGACAAAGAGTTAGCCAATGGCTAATATGACCCACTAGTCAGGATTGACAGTACTGAATGAGTAATTGTGTAGATGTAAACTTTGTAATCTCTCTCAATACTTTTAAAGGATAAAACTCTTCTTGATTAAACTGGGATTCACTCACCAGTATTTTCCACTGACAAAATGTTTTTAAACGCGTTTCAGGTAACAAAATGTGAAAGCCAACTAGAAGCCAGCTGGACAACACTGAATGCTTGGAAAAGTGGCTATAAAAGTTACCTAAATAAAAGAAGATGTTTTATTCAATAAAATAGAGATTATCTCTATAAAAATGTTTGTAATGAAAACTTGGGTTTTATCCCAATATGTTTAATATTATAAAAGCGTGGTATTTACTGTGATAAAATATTTCCTAACTACGGTCCTGATGTAATTTCCGCTGCCAAAATGATAAACACCGATACCACCAAAACTGATATCTCGCGGCCGCCGTTCCCGGGACAGATAGGGGACGGGGGTTGCGACAATATCGGTGTTTATTAATTTGGCAGCGGAATACATCAGGAACGTAGTTAGGAAATATTTTTATCAGAGTTAAGCACCAAACTTTTATAATAATAAATGGGATAAAATCTAAGTTTCCATTACAATATATTTATTGGGATAAACAGTAGTTTATTGAAAACAAAACTTCTTTTTAATTAGGTAACTTTTATAGCCACTTTTCCAAGCCTTCAGTGCTCTCCAGCTGGCTTCTATGGGCTTTCACATTTTGTTACCTGAAAGGCATTTTAAAAAGGTTTTATCAGCAAGAAATACCGGCGAGTGCATCCTAGTTTAATCAAAACAGTTTTACAACTTCACAGTATTGAGGGCATCCGCAATTACATTTGTTTATATCTACTCAATTACTCATTCAGTACTGTCAACACCTGACTTGTGAGTCATATTACTCATTGGCTAACTCTTTGTCCAATGGTAACGTCTTTCACATTTTGTATACAAAACCCCAACATACCGGCAGTAATTGTAGAATCACAAATGCTCAATTACCGTTAAGTGTCTATTTAAAAAATTTGAGGTTTTGGTAAAACATTTTGACTCACAAAGTAATTTATAAAAAGGTGGCAAAAAGCAGATTTACTCACATGGTTTACTTAGGTAAATTAATGCTTCCTTGTGAATATCCTGGTTATAATCTATTAAAATTAAACAATGCACAAGTGTTAGTAAAATAACACAAATCATATTAACCATACAACACGAGAGAGAACTCCAATGACTGAGTCAGGCAGAACCTTGACATGCATTACAGAGTACTAGATCAATCGGGTGTAACACGAGACGGAACTCCAATGACTGAGTCAGGCAGATCCTTGACATGCGTTACGGAGCCCTAGATCGATCGTGTAGGGTAACAAATAGGGTTATAATACTTACAACGAGGTAGAGCTTCGCTTTATAGAGGTATAATTTCTCAAGAGTTTTAGCCTACTAGTGATTAGAGAAAAGAAAGAAATTTGAACGAGGAATAACTGAGTTCGACCACCCCTTTTATAGGCTGATCGGCCAGTCAGTCGCGCCCCGCGACCAAGTTGGCTTCGGCCTTGGCGGCCCGCGAGTGCCCATGTGGCGTTTATAGCTTCGCCGAGTCAAGGGGGTAGCCTTGCCACGTGTTTGACACGTGGCACAATTGTGTGCCGGACAAGTTTAGGCCGTCGCGCCCTGCAACAGACCCAGGGTGACTAGGTCGCGGCCCGCGAGCGACTCTAATATTTGTTTTTATTTGACTTTTTTAAATATTAGGGTATTTTGGGCTCGTTTCTCGCATACGGGGTATATAAGGAACGCTTTAGGGTTACGTTAAGGGTTCTAGGAGGGTTGTTATAATTTTGATCTAAATATACTTTAGCGTCGAATTTTTTTTTGTATCGCTATAAAGAATGTCTATACCAATTGAATTTTCGAGCGAAACGCGTGGTAATTTTGCTAGTTTCCATTATTTGTGCATGCTTTGTTATTTTATCATGCATTTTGTTATCATATCTTTTTGGAATATTGGATATTAATAATCTCAACTATTTGTCGTTGGCCGTCAGTAGTCTCAACTTCAAAAATAATCACTGACAGTCCCAACTATTGACATATTAGCCACTAATGGACCCTGACTAACAGAACCCTAAAGTCGTTAGTCTCAGGTCGCCGACAAACCGTTTTTTGGACAGAAAAAGGTTTCTAAAGGTTCGATGTAAGGTTACAAAGAGGTTTGGGACACAAATGTTGAGTTTTCTGGGCAAAAAGTTGAGTTTTCTGACAAAAAAAAAGTTTCCGGCCAAAAAGAGTTTTCCGACGACTTCAATAATTGGGGCTTTTACTAGAAAATGGTTTCTAAAGGTCCGTAATAAGATCACAAAGAGGTTTGGGACGGAAATGTTGAGTTTTCAGCCAAAAATGAGTTTTCCGGTCAAAAATGTTTTTTTCCGGCGATCGGAAACTAACGGTGTTAGGGTTCTGTTAGTCAGGGTCCATTGGATGCCAATATGTTAATAGTTGGGACTGGCAGTGGTTATTTTTGAAATCGGGACTGTTGGCAGCCAACGAATAGTTGAGATTATTAAAATCCAATTTTCGTATGTTGTTTTTACGTTGGACTTATGGTTACCAATGTTCAACAGTTAAGCAAGTGAAATCGATTAAATTAAGTCAACAAACACCACCGATTGCCTCCAACAAGAGAGCGACTCTTTTCATCGATAATAAGTTAATAAAAACAATCCAAATAGTCCAAAAGCGAAACCATAAACCTTGCGGGTTTATATACTACCGTATTACATTACAATACTAATTATTTGACACATAGTCAGATGCATTCATATTCAGAAAGCATGTAAACTTACGACTCAAGTAGATGATGCTTCAAGTTTTACAACTAGGACTTTCAATTTCTGGTACAGGAATCAAGTTATAGGACAATACAAAGCGAAGCTTTCTGACTCACCTGACCACTCGGAATCATACGGCCTGTCTTGCAATACAAAGCGAAATTCTCGCAATTGTTGAAAAGCAAATTATAATTTGCAGATCCATTCTTCAACAGACAGATGGCTCTGTTGATCACATCCTGGGGTGGATCTGATGGCACACTGGTGCATGTGCCACGTAGGAATACGTGAGAAGCCACGTCTTCGCTCACTCATACAGATAGATGTCCAGTGGACAATCTTCGATGAAACAATTCAAACAAGAGAGGGTTACACCACTCCCTGGTTGATGATATCCACAGTAGTAAGTGCATAAACACGAACCAGAACCACAACTGTGTCCACTTATAGGTTTTGAAAATTCACAGCCAGTGGAGTTCGAACCTGAAGTTGAAAATGAACCACTGGAAGACAAGTTCAATCCAGAGAAAGAACCAGCCTTTGCTTGATCGCTGGTTAAATGGATAACCTTGTTTTCACCAACATAAATACCTGTATTATGTGTTGTTTTACCATAGTTGAGGATATATTAGCTTTCACAAAATTTGATCTATATTAAGAGGGATTTTTATACAGATACAAATGATTAACAATTTTGAGTATTTGAATGGAACATTAACTTTGTGGTTTAATGTTGACTGGGTCATGAGCTGGATGGATAAACCGAAGGACCGAGTAAAAAGGAGAAGCAAACGGAAGTGGGTGGCTGACCCACTTTGTGAACGTGGGGGTGTTTTCCCATGTTCTCTACTTACTGCTTTTAGTTGTTTTCAATTTACGTAATATAGTAGTAGGTTTCTGTTTTATTTTTTATCATTCTCTGCAATTTCCTTTTGTATTGAACAGTAGAAAGCATTTCCCATTCCAGAATATAAAGTCAGAAAATTGTCCCATACCTTGTTCATTTTTGCTTTGCTGAAACTGTTTTTGTTTAGCTCACTTGGTATCAGAGCCTTGTGATTCTCTTGTTCTTATATGCCCAAGTATCTTCGTTTCAACAACATGCCTGACATAGCTACTACCTCAACAGCCCCAAAGGAAACCAGTTCCGTTTCACTCCAGATTCCGACATTAACAGCCACGAACTACACCACTTGGGCCATCAAGATGGAGGCAGTGATGGATGCTCAAGGGTTATGGGAATCGGTTGAATCGACAACCGGAACGGTGGTTGACGAGAAGAAAAACGAAACAGCCCGAGCCTTTATATTTCAAGCAATCCCCGAGGACGTCTTGTTGCAGGTCGCAAAGAAGAAGACGGCGAAGGAGATCTGGGATTCGCTGAAAGTCCGGTACATGGGTGCGGAGCGGGTTCAAAAGGCGAGGCTACACACGCTTACGAGTGAATTCAATAGGATGAAAATGAAGGAAGGAGAGTCGATAGACGAATTTGCGGGAAAGTTGTCGGGCATGGTGTCAAGATACAGCAGTCTCGGGTCGACGCTTGAAGACGGAAAACTAGTGAGAAAGTTGCTCGATTCAGTCCCTGACAAGTACTTACAACTTGTCGCCTCTATTGAGCAATACTCGGATCTTGACACGATGCCATTTGATGAAGCCATAGGCAGATTAAAGGCGTATGAAGACAGGTTAAAACTTCGCCAAAATAACCAACCAGGTGACAACAGTTTGTTGTTCTCAAAGGCATAAAACCAATCAAGTTCAAAGGGTTCGGGGAGGACTCAGTTTTCTGGGAACCGAGGAAGAGGTGACTGGGGTGGTCGAGGTGGTTCGAGAGGACGAGGTAGTAACCGGGGCAGGGGTAATCGTGGCGGATATGGTGGGCATTATGATCAGGGAAATAACTCAAAGAACAAGGATAAGAGACATATTAAATGCTTCAAATGTGATCAGTACGGTCACTATGCATCGGAGTGCAAAGAATCGAAAGAAAAGCGAGATGAAGCCAATTTAACACAAACACACAAAGAAGAAGAGCATGCGCTACTGTTAAGTGTACATGGTGAAGAGGAATCTAAAATGGTGTTATTGAATGAGAACAAGGTATTTCCAAACCAAGACGGAGGACGGGTTGGAGAGAATCGGGACGTGTGGTATCTCGATAATGGGGCTAGTAACCACATGACAGGTCGGAAGGATTTATTTGCTGTTCTGGATGAGAAGATTGCTGGCTCGGTACGGTTCGGAGATGGATCGAAAGTACAGATTAAAGGAAAGGGAACAATTTTGTTTGAATGCAAGAATGGGGAGCAGCAACCTGTCACAGAAGTGTACTATATCCCAGCTTTGAATAGCAATATATTAAGCTTGGGACAAATGACCGAAGAAGGTTATGATGTAAGGATGCGACATGCCTTCTTAACCGTACATGATGAACCAGGGCGGTTAATCATGAAAGTGCAGCGATCATCTAACAGGTTATACAAAATTGTTCTCAAAGCCTCAAAACCGATTTGCTTACTTGGACGTTTAGATGACGAGGCATGGTTATGGCACACGAGATTGGGACACGTGAATTTCCAAACTTTAGAGGCGATGACGAAGAAGGAGATGGTAAGAGGTGTACCAGTCATCAAACATCCGAAACAAGTTCGTGAAGGGTGTGTGATGGCCAAGCAGATTAGACATCCATTCCCAAAAGAAACAACATGGCGTGCAACCAAACCTCTCGAGCTTGTTCATGCGGATTTATGCGGGCCGATATCGCCACAAACCCTGGGAGGTAATCGCTATTTTATGTTGATAGTTGATGATTTCAGCCGGTTTATGTGGGTATATTTACTTAAAAGCAAAGATGAGGCATTCTCAAAATTCAAAGAATTTAGAGCAGAAGCTGAAAAGGAGAGTAAAGAAAGAAAATTAAGTGTGGGAATGTTAAGAACGGATAGGGGTGGCGAGTTCACATCAAAACAGTTTAACCAGTTTTGTGCAGAGCAGGGGATAAGACGCCAGTTAACCGCACCGTACACTCCACAGCAGAACGGTGTTGTGGAGCGACGGAATCGAATCGTAATGGAGGTAACACGGTCTCTTTTGAAGACGATGGGTGTACCTGAAACACTTTGGGGTGAAGCAGTCAGGCATTCAGTGTATCTTCTCAATCGGGTTTCGACAAGGAGTTTCAAAAATAAAACTCCATATGAAGGTTGGAAGCAAAAGAAGCCTGAATTAGACCATGTAGGGGTTTTCGGTTGTGTGGGGTATGTCAAGAAGATAGGAAAACACCTTGATAAGTTGACTGATAGAGGTGTAGCTATGGTTTACCTGGGTTCTGAGAAGGAAAGCAAAGCAAGTCGCATGTTCAATCCTAGGGATAAAAGGATCTGTGTTGCTCGTAATGGTGATATTGAATTTGTTGAAGGGAAAAGGTGGGCTTGGAATGCAAGCCCAAACAAAGAACCTATGTTGCAAACTAACTGGGCCAATGTACCAGTACATCATGGGGAGCCCACACACACTACTACAGTAAATGATGAGGAAAGTCAAAATCCCTCATCATCATTCCCAATTAACTCAGATTCAGCTTCACCACTTGCTAATTTTTCAAGCACGTATGAAGAGGAGAACTCGATTCACTCTGATTCGAGTTCAACAGAAGGCAATGGAACACAACAATCAGCGAATGAAGATGTATCACACAGTGATGCACTATTCGATCACACACCTCCCTAGGGGTTACGATCAGTTCAATCGATTTATGAAGAGACAACAGCGATGAATGATGAGCAGGTACATAACATGTATGACCAAGAGTTGTTGTTGGTGGATGATGAGCCAACAACATTCAAAGAAGCAATTCGATACGGTGATTGGAAAAGGGCAATGGAAGCAGAACTGGAATCAATTAAAAAGAACCGAACTTGGTTGTTGGTCGATTTGCCGGTCGGTCATAAGCCCATAGGTTTGAAGTGGGTTTATAAGCTCAAAAGAGATGCTGATGGTCAGATTACCAAGTGTAAAGCCCGATTAGTCGCGAAAGGGTACGTCCAAAGAAAAGGGATTGATTTTGAAGAGGTGTTCGCTCCTGTGGCCAGGTTAGAAACAATTCGGCTTATTTTATCTATGGCAGCTAAAGAAGGGTGGAAGGTACACCATTTAGATGTTAAATCCGCATTCCTCAATGGAGAATTACTGGAGGAAGTTTATGTTACCCAGCCAGAGGGTTTTACTGTGAAGGGAAAGGAAAACAAGGTGTACAGACTTAAGAAGGCTCTGTATGGATTGAGACAAGCTCCAAGAGCATGGAATTCTTGGCTCGACAAGTCACTTAAAGATCTCGGTTTCACTCGATGTGCTCAGGAACAAGCTGTGTACAAAAGTAAGTGCTCAAACTCACTTCTATTGTAGGTGTGTACGTCGATGACCTGATAGTAACTGGGTCAGATGAACTGGAAGTTAAGAGGTTCAAGGATAGGATGATGAAACTGTTTGATATGAGTGATTTGGGGTTTTTGTCTTACTACCTTGGAATTGAGGTTACTCAGGGTGTAGATGGAGTTACACTAAAACAATCTGGGTATGCTCGGAAAATATTGTAGGCAGCCGGGTTGGAAAATTGTAATCCATCGATGTGGCCGATGGACCCGAAGCCGAAGTTAACGAAAGATGATAAAGGTGAGTGCGTGGATGCAACCATGTATCGACGCCTCATTGGTAGCCTTCGTTACTTACTTCACACAAGACCCGACTTGGGATACTCGACTGGAGTGCTGAGCAGGTTTATGGAGAAGCCAAAGTTGTGTCATCTTCAAGCTTTGAAGCAAGTTTTACGGTATGTAAAAGGGACTGTTGGGTTTGGTTTAAAATATCGCAGAGGAGGTGATGGTAAACTGCTGGGGTACAGTGACAGCGGTCACGGTTTGGATGACGGCAGAAGTACTACTGGTATTGTGTTTTATCATTCAAACAATTTAATCACTTGGGCTTCGCAGAAACAAAGGACAGTGGCGTTGAGCTCTTGTGAAGCAGAATTTATGGCTGCTACCTCAGCCACTTGTCAAGCCTTGTGGCTGAGAAATTTGTTAAGTGACCTGACAGGAGAGGCACCTCAGCAGGTGAAATTGTTAGTTGATAATGAGTCAGCGATAGCCTTAATGAAAAACCCAGTGTTCCACGGACGCAGCAAGCATATCGACACGAAGTATCATTTTATTCGGGAATGTATAGAGCGGGGGCAGATTCAAGTACAACATGTTAGCGGGGAGCTTCAAAAGGCTGATACATTGACGAAGGCACTACCTCGAATCAAGTTCGGGGAGATGAGAGCACTGTTGGGGATTGAAGATCTTGGCGACCCGGTTCAACATTAACGGGGAGAGTGTGGTTTAATGTTGACTGGGTCATGAGCTGGATGGATAAACCGAAGGACCGAGTAAAAAGGAGAAGCAAACGGAAGTGGGTGGCTGACCCCACTTTGTGAACGTGGGGCTGTTTTCCCATGTTCTCTACTTACTGCTTTTAGTTGTTTTCAATTTACGTAATATAGTAGTAGGTTTCTGTTTTATTTTTTATCATTCTCTGCAATTTCCTTTTGTATTGAACAGTAGAAAGCATTTCCCATTCCAGAATATAAAGTCAGAAAATTGTCCCATACCTTGTTCATTTTTGCTTTGCTGAAACTGTTTTTGTTTAGCTCTGATTACCAACAAACTTGTCCAAACACTCATCTGATTGTAGAACACAGAATGCATATATTGTTAAAAATGTGTAAAAAAAGAGAGTACACAAAGCAAAGACAAAGGGGATACACACTTATAGGGATACCGTGGTGGGAGTAAATGAATAGAGTTCTCCAAGCGTAAATGTGGTCTCCTGGCTTGATTTCATCTCGATGAACCATTCTGAATTTCTGATTTCATCTAGATGAGCCATGCTGATTTCATCTTGATGAACCGTTCTGACTTCCGCTATACTAGTCAGTCTCTCTATCTCACATTCCCTTTACAAAGCCTTAGAATGCTTTAAATAAAAGAGTTAGTTTTGTTGTTATATAATTTAATTACTAAAACAAAATACAAGCAATAGTTAAAAGTCAAGTTTTTTTTTTTTTTCAAAAGTAAGGGGGTAGGGGTGGTTATCACTCACCATCCATTTATCACTCACAACATCCAATCAATTTCTGTCATGTCATCAACCATTATTCCATCACTCACAACCTTTTTTAGTGGAAAAGCCTATCACTCAAAACACCCAACAATAAACCCTCACACCCGCTCACATCCTTCCATTTATCACGCGTCAATTTTATCACGGAAATTAAAATTCACGCGTTAAAGTTTGTTGGTGAGGGTGGTTTGTGCCATTCTTCCACGCGTTGAAAATCTTCATTACGGACAAAAAAGCCACCGCCCCGGGTGGCCTAATGCCATTGTGAATGGCTATTCACAACTAGCGTCGGCTTGACCAAAATTTGAAAAATAATGTGATCTCTGTTTGAAATCAAAATTTGAAAAATAATGTGATCTCTGTTTGAAATGGCGATTTAGTAAATGTTGTAGGCTTGTAAGACTAGATGTCAGGGAATGTAAGAGAGCAATCGCTATTACCAATAGCAATTTCTAGCACGAAAAACTAAGGCCCCCATGTTCCCACACCCCCTATATCTTATTTTCACATCCCTAGTGTATACGGGCCGTATATAAAATATACGGCCCGTATAGAATGTTTTTGAATAGGAAAATGCGCAGAGAATGTTTTTTTGATTTTACTATATACGGCCCGTATATAGTTATACGAGCCGTATACATGTGTATACGATTTATAAAAACTATACGGCTCAAAGGATTTATTTCTGAGGTTTTTGATGTTTACCAAATGTATACGGGCCGTATAACTGTATACGGGCCGTATATATGGATGTTTTTCAATTATCATGTTTTTTCCCGTAAAAACACCATCATTCTAGGGTTTCTAAACTCTTCATCACCTTTAAACAACGTTGATCGGAACACGCCGCTTAAATCAGAGCACAAGTAGAGTAACGTTACCGATCAGTCCGTTGATCGAGTAACTAGCAGAAGAACCCGACACAATCAAGTTCTCCACAGTTTGTTATTCAGATCTCTATTCGGTCATCTTTCCAAACTACAACACATGATAACTTTAAACTTTATAGTGTGTGATTTGACCAGGAAATGTTTGGTGGTGATTGCTACTTTTAATAACCTGTCATAGTTGTCAAATTCGATTTCAACAAATCTTTTCCTTTTCCTTCAATTTCTAGAACATTCTCCGTAACATGAAGACGTGTCGGGTTCTTCTACTAGTGGTATTTTAATGAAGTAGTGAAGATTGAATGTGCAAACCCAACCGTTTTTTAATACGGAAACGGTGGCTATGCGAAATACAAACCGCAATCTTTTGTGACTATGGGAAACACAAGTTTTCTTTTTGAGCTTGATGGATGTCTATTATCTCAGTTGAGGCGGGCATTGTTTAAATCTGAATATAACTAGATGTTACGTGTAACTTCATTAAACCAAGAACAAAGCCTATTTCGAAACACATGTGTTCGTATCAGCGTTGTTTATCACCCTGTGTGAGCATTGGAAACCCGACAACAATCTTGACAACTGTGACAGCTTATCTATCTGTGTGTGTCACATCCATCCTGTTATAGCAATCGATATGATTATTTTACAGATTTTTTTCTAATTAGCGTTGTTAACATCAAAAGTGGAGTTGGTGAAAAATACCGGAGCTGTTATCTCAGTTGTTCAGTACTTTTGTGATAATAAAACAAGCAGGCATTGATTTTGCCAAGATTGAAGGAAAGAATCTGGCCATAAGCATTGTGGATTCTCAGCGTTATTCGAATGTAAGTGGATCGAGTGATACGCTTATCTATTCTGGTCAAGGTGGGCATGGTTTGTTCGGGAGTAAATCACCACCCAAAGATCAACAACTTGTGAGGGGGAATATGGCTATCAAGACGTGTCGGGTTCTGCTAGTTATTCGAAATGTTTCGAATCATCACAGAAGACGTGTCGGGTCCTGCTAGTTATTCGGAATGTTTCGAATCATAACAGAAGACGGATGCAGTTTGCATATTCAATCTTCATTGCTTCATTAAAATTACAACACACGATAAAATGCTTGGAAAATTGCATCAACTCTCCTATATCAACATACTCTTCTCTAGACGCTTAGTTGTTATGAATGACAACTTGAGGGGTCTAGTTAACTTTCAGATTCAGATTCAGGAAACAGATGATTTGTCAAAAAACCGGTTGATGAAATCAAAGCTGTTATTTCTGTAGTTCAGTACTTCCGAGATCTGAACCAACCGAAATCCACAAATTCCAACAAATTGCATCAGGAAGCTCAACTTGAACGGACGATATGTATCTTCTATCATGCAACGGACCCAATTCTTACAAGTTAAATCCACAATCAATGTATACAGGTGCAAGAGAATGGCGAGTTATTTCAGTTATTTCTATTAATCTTCATCTTCATCTTCATATTCAAATGAACCATATTTCAGGTGCAAGAGATTGGCACCAAAGGATCGTTCTAATAGATTAAAGAGAGAATAAACCAATTTTTACCATTTTTTACCCATAGTATACGAGTCGTATAACAATATACGGCCCGTATACGATCATCGTATACATAGTATACGATCATCGTATACATAGTATACGATCAGTAAAAAAAATTTCACATGCTGTATACGGCCGTATAATAGTATACGACCCGTATTTAAAGGGTAAAAAATGACCCGGTAAATTTTTTTCACATGGTGTATACGGGCCGTATAATAGTATACGGCCCGTATTCTCAGGGTAAAATGGTTTACTCTCTTTAATCTATTACAACGATCCAAAAAATGAAGAACAAAGTCAAATGTGATCAAACTTGGACATCAGACGTAAATCTTGATTCAGATCTTTATTCGGTCATCTTTCCAAACTACAGCATACGATAAGTTTACACTTTATATAGTGTGTGATGTGACCGATTGTATTCAGTTATTTCTGTTGATCCACAAATTCCAACAAATATTTCACTCCAGTAGTTGAAACTTGAGCGCAGGAATCAATTCAAAACCCTCACCCTCAAAATCAACCAGAAACCAAAGGAGAAAGGGCTGATAATGGCTGATGGTTCTTCGTTGAGGAAACCAAACGTAGACGGAGATGATAGGCCTGGTAACCGGAAGAGAAAAAACTGCAGTGACGTCGTTGACGGTTATGAACGGATTATTGGCCATTATAAATTCATGTTGTTTAACTTCAAGAAATCAGATTAAATATAAAAGTGCCGAGAAAGAACTATAAGCAGAAACTCACCTGATAATAAATAATCAGTTCAAACTTTCAACAATCGACATGTGATAATGGCTGATGGTTCTTCGTTGAGGAAACCAAACGTAGACGGAGATGATAGGCCTGGTAACCGGAAGAGTAATCAATTGTATTTTTTTAGTTGTTTCTCTTGTTAAGTTTCTGAACCAACCGAAATCCACAAATTCCAACAGTTTCTTCGTAGATTCCGTCCGGTTTCCAAACTCTTTCACTCAAAGTTAATATTCACTGTGGTGGATGCAAGCATAAAGTTAGAAAAATACTCAAGAAGATTGAAGGGTACACAACTGAAGGTTCAGTGCACGAAAAGTTAATATTCACTGTGGTGGATGCAAGCATAAAGTTAAAAAAAATACTCAAGGATTGAAGGGTACACAACTGAAGGTTCAGTGCATGAAAAGTTTCTTACGAACGATATGTATCAGGAATCTCAACTTGAACGGACGATAGGTATCAACAACTTGTGAGTGGGAATATGGCTATGAAGAATAGTATGGATAAACAATCACCGGTACGGATTTTGGTGTTTTGGTAGGTTGAAAGAGGTGAATGGTCCTTGTTTTTCCATGTATGTGACAAAACAAGGATCGTTCTAATCATCACAGAAGACGTGTCGGGTTCTTCTGCTAGTGATTCGGAATGTTTCGAATCATCATAGAAGACGTGTCGGGTTCTTCTGCTAGTAGTATGAGTCTTAGTAGTATGAGTCTGAGTCCATTGTGGTTCGTGAATGTTTTGAATCATCATAGAAGACGTGTCGGGTTCTGCTAGTAGTATGAGTCTGAGTCCATTGTGGTTCGTGAACGTATACAGGTGCAAGAGAATGGCGAGTTATTTTCAGTTATTTTTGTTGATCCACAAATTCCATTGTTTAAATCAGAATCAGGTTCTCAAGACAAGGATCGTTCTAATAGATTAAAGAGAATAAACCAATTTTTACCATTTTTTACCCATAGTATACGGGCCGTATAACAATATACAGCCCGTATACAATCATCGTATACATAGTATACGATCGGTAAAAATATTTTTTACCAATCGTATACGGCCGTATAAACCGTATACGACCCGTATACATATGGTAAAAAATGGTAAAAATTTCTTTAATCTATTAGAACGATCCAATAAACGAGGAACAAAGCCTATTTTCAAAACACAGGTTCATACAGTGCTGTAATAGGTTGTGGTTCAGCCAAAATTACATCTAGCATTACTAACGGTTCAAGTAAGTGTCTAAAATTTTGAAAATTCAGGTTTACCTTGTTAGTTTCTCAAACACTACTAAACACCTGCTTCCTGAATCTGAATCTGAATCTAAATGTTAACTCTTTCACTCATAAACCATTAATCCCAACACTTCTCTAAAAATATTTTCTTTCTTTCCTTTTCATGAGGTAAAACCGGTTTCAACATCAAGGTTGTATCGGAATCAGGCGTTGGAAGGATTGTAGTAGTAGGACATTGGTACCACTGTGAAATTTGCATCAGGAAGCTCAACTTGAACGGACCCGTTATTCGACCGAGTAATCAATTGTATTTTTTTAGTTGCTTCTCTTGTTAAGTTTTTTTGAGCCAACCGAAATCCAAAAATTCAAGTCAAGGATCGTTCTAATAGATTAAAGAGAATAAACCCTCGTTTCTTCATCTTCATCTTCATCTTCAAGAACAATGATGAACAGATGATGTTTTCTTTCCCAGAACGTGGTAGATTGCGGTGGTTTGGGTCTAGGGTTGCAAGAGAGAAAAGGAGGGGAGAGAGTCTGATACAATAAGGATGTTGGGAATTAAACGCATGTACGTGACAAAACAAGGATCGTTCTAATAGATTAAAGAGAATAAAGCAAGGATGTTGGGAATTCGCATAAACATATATTCGTTTCATAACCTCCTCCTAAATCAACCACAACTGACAAAGAGCCTGTATTAGAAACCATCCTATGTCTTTTACCAACCGAAGAGGCAGCAAGGACAGATAATACTTCATTTGTCGAGAAACCATACTGTCAAGAAACTAACATCTTTTACTCATAAACCCTTGGAATCCCAACGATTCTCTAAAAGAGCCTGTATTAGAAACCATCCTATGTCTTTTACCAATCGAAGAGGCAGTAAGGACAGATAATACTTCATTTGTCGAGAAACCATATTGTCAAGAAACTAACATCTTTTAATACTTCATTTGTAACCGTAAGGATGATGCAAATTTGTACGTAAAGATCTCTACACAAACTCTTCTACATCTTTTAACCAACTGTCCATCACTTAAGACCTTGAAAGATTTGTTGAAATCGAAGAAAAGAGTAACTAGCAGAAGACGTGTCGGGTTCTTCCAACAAATTGTGTATGTGCTTGTGCTGTAGAAACCGGTGATGAATTTGCGTATCTAAATCAGGTTCTCTGCCTTAGATCGGTCATTCCTTGTGATACATGAACGTTGTATTCTTGTCTTTAAGAAGAGTTGGTATTGAACCAAGAATACTTCAAACATTCTAAACCCTACCTGGAAACAAACCAACAAAATCCTGATACTCTTCTAGCAGAACCCGACACGTCTTCTATGATGATTCGAAACATTCACGAACCACAATGGACTCAGACTCATACTACTCACCCTCCCCTGAGGGAAAAGTTTTCCCGACGACTCAAGACAAAGCAGTTGGTTTGTGTTCATGTCAGCGTTGTTAATCACCCTGTGTAAGCATTGTAAGCCCGACCACTAGCAGAATCATTACATTACATCCCCGTTGAAAACAAGTGATTAAAACGCTTCTCCTTACAACTCTCATCAAATGCCTCACCCTTCCTTTTTATTACAGTCATACGACACATTTTTTTGTTCTTCAATCTTTGTTACTTGTTAAAGTTTTATTTTTTTCTACTTTTATAAAGATTTAACCACCTAATGACTGTAAAATGTCTCGTGTGATTGACACCTTAAATCCATCAAATACTTTAGGTAAAATCTAATTTTCTTTTCATACGGGTCGTATACAGTTATATGGCCCGTATACATCATTCGTATACATTGTATACGACCAGGCAAATTATTTACACATGGTGTATACGGGCCGTATACAGTTATACGACCCGTATGGAATGTAAAAAACTGACAAAGTATGCTGGCACAGACTTTATTAGTTTTATTTCATTCTATACGGGCCGTATAACTGTATACGGCCCGTATACACCATGTGTAAATAAGTTTTTGCCATGTATGAATATTAGGACCCAAAAGTAAATCACCATTTTGAATGGCAATTTCTGACACGAAAGACTAAATCGCCATTTTAAACGGTAATTTTTGCCAAAAAAAAAAGAAAAAGTAAAACACCATTTTGAACGGTGATTTATTGCCACGCTGAATTTTGTGTAATTTTTTAGATGCCCTTTTCATGCATAAAAGACAACTTTTTGTGTAATTCTTTTTCTTTTGTTCATGTGTATTTTGGAAATATGATGCTAAGTTGTTTGACTTCAAGGCTTTGCGGTATACTTTAAGCTTTTTTAACTTGATCTATGTGTCATATCAAGTTATCAACCATTTTTCCCTATTTTACTATGTCTTATTTCAAGGAAATGGTTTAAGACAAAATTGCACAAATCAACTTTTATGTTATACCTAAACTACATTTCATACATTTCACTATGAAATCGACCAAACTCAACCTTTAGGTTTATGTTTTGTTACATTTTATAACCTTTACAACTAACGTCGTCCAAAAACTCAGTAACTTACATCACATGTTTTGCATGTGAGGTTACTATGGTCTTTTATAACATAAAGGTTTATTTGTGCAAAAATATTATATATAACATAAAGGTTGATTTATACAAAAATATTATTATACATAAAGAGACCATTACACCTGTCGTTCCATACCCTCTTTTATTCACACATTTTTGACAATGTTTACATTGTGTGTTCTACGTTCATGAACAGGTCTGTCGTTATTTAACTGGGTATTAAATGGGCAAAGCTATCTGCTTAGTGACAATTTTTTTTGGCTGTTTTCCTTTTTGAAGAATGTAATGGCTCAAATTGAATTCTTTCATTGATAAGAACAATATATATACAAGAGACAATCCCTTAATTTAGGGAAGAGAATTAATGACAAGATCCTATTTCTATTTACACAAATATAATCTATTACACCCCCGCAGTCGAAGCAAGAGGTGGGCGAATGTTGAGACTGGAGCAGAAATCATCAAATAATACCCGTGGTAAGCCTTTGGTAAAGATATCAGCGATCTGAAGACGAGTGGGGGTATGAAGAATTCTGATCGTACCTCGTTGAACATGCTCACGCACGAAATGAATATCGATCTCTATATGTTTTGTGCGTTGATGTTGAACTGGATTGCTTGAGAGATAGATTACCCTGATATTATCACAATATACTAAGGTAGCTGTTGATACGGGGCGCCGCAACTCAAGAAGAAGGTTGCGAATCCAACAGATTTCAGCAACGACGTTGTCAACTGCACAATATTCTGCTTCGGCACTGGAACGAGAAATGGTCGACTGTCGCTTGGAGGACCAAGATAATAGATTCTGACCCATGTAAACACAGTATCCTGAGGTTGAGCGACGGGTATCCGGACACCCAGCCCAGTCCGCATCAGTATAAGCCCGAAGAGATATGTTAGAACATGAAGAGAGGGTGAGACCGTAGCTGGCAGTGCCGCGTATGTAACGAATAATACGTTTTAAAGCGTTCCAGTGATCAGAGTTGGGGTTATGCATGTGAATGCAGATCTGTTGAACTGCATAACTGATGTCAGGCCGAGTAAATGTGAGGTACTGAAGCACCCCGGCAAGGCTACGGTATAAGGTGGGGTTATCAAAGGGAACACTAGAGGTTGCACCGAGCTTTGGTTTAGTGTCCACTGGAGTTGCTACAGGGTTGCAAGTAGCCATACCTGCGCGATTGACAATGTCAAGTGCATAAGAATGTTGGGAGAGAAACATTTGATTACCGGTGCGAGAAACCGTAATTCCCAAAAAATAGCTGAGAGGTCCAAGATCTTTCATTGCAAATTCAGCCGCGAGGCTGCCCATGAGTTTCATTCGAAGAGAATCAGATGAGGTAGTGAGAATAATGTCATCGACATAAATCAACAAGTATGCAATGTCACCCCCGTGATGATATGTAAAAAGAGAATTATCGCAACGACTCTGTAAGAATCCCATAGAAGTAACAAAATCGGTGAAGCGTTGGTACCATGCCCTCGGAGCTTGTTTAAGACCATAAAGCGACTTCTTTAGACGACAAACATGATCAGGATAGTCTCTATGCCGAAAGCCCATAGGTTGGTACATATACACAGTCTCTGTAAGATTACCATGTAAAAATGCATTCGTGACATCTAACTGGTGAATGGACCATGACTGTGATAATGCCAGTGTTAGAACTGTCCGAATAGTAGCCGGTTTAACAACCGGGCTAAAAGTCTCTCCAAAATCGATACCGACCTCCTGATTTCTCCTATCACACACAAGACGAGCCTTGTACCTTTCGAACGAACCATCAGATCTGTATTTGTGGCGAAAAAGCCACATGCTGCGAATAATATGCATATCAGGTTGTCTCGGGACAAGTTCCCAAGTCTTGTTTTTAATTAAGGCATTAAATTCGGTTTGCATGGTGTTATACCATTCTGGATTAGACAAGGCGGCTTTGGGGTTGGTAGGAATGGGGACGATGGAAATGGTAGAAAGGTTAAAAATGTGTTTCGGTTTTGAAATTCCGGACATTGCACGAGTGTGTATTGTGCGAGGTGGCGGGAGTGGGGGAGGGTTCGGTATTGGGCTGGTAACGGTAACAGGGGGTGTGGGTGAGAGGGATTGGGCTGGTAATGGTATCGGGCTGGTAACAGTGGGTGCGGGTGAGAGGGATTGGGCTGGTAATGGTATCGGGCTGGAGGGGTTTATCGAGTGACTGGTTTGGGCCGAAGAGATGTGAGGGCCGGTTGGGCTGCGGTGTAGTGGTGAGGGTGTGGGTAGAGGGGATGAAGGTGTTGGGTGAGGTGAAGTGTGGGCCAAAGGGGAGGGAGTGGGCTGTTGGGAGGTATGGGCCGAATGGGTGGGAGATTTGGGCTGGGAAGGATTGGGATGAATGGTAGGAAATATGTGAAGATATGGATTAAAAGTGTTATCAAGAAATTGATAGGTGTTAGGGGATTGTTTATGAGACTTGGAAAAAGGAAAAATGGTCTCATCAAAAATTACATAGCGGTTGATGGTGATAGTTCGGGATTTGAGGTCAAGACATTTATATCTGTTAGTGCATTATCTGTCTATCGCCTTCGTCAATCTAGTCCGTAGCAGAAACCGAAGAAAACGAGATTTATATTGTTATATTAGTGATACTTAGTCAAAAAGGCAAGGTGGCATAATTGTAATTAATGAGAAATCTCATTAAAAGCCAAGACCTATAAATAGGAGACTTTATGTTAGATTAGAGACTTTTGCTACATTTGTCATTTGGAGCTTTCTAGATCTAGAGAGAGAAACTAGAGAGAGAAAGTGACATCGTGATTCAGGTTCTTGTACGTTTTCAGATTTGATCAATAGAATCACAGATTATATTACATCACGTGTGTTCGGTCGCGTTCGTGTACGGATTCCGCACGTTATACGTTCGTTTCGCAATCGTTTCGGATTCAAAACCGGTCCTACAAGTGGTATCAGAGCAGAAGCTCGATTGCACTGATCTATCACACGACTTCGCACAGGATTACATCGATTTCAGATCTGAATTTCATCTATTTCTTCATCTTTTTCATATTTTTCACGTTTTTAGCTGAAATTCGTCAAATTGAATGGGTTTTTACGGTCCAAATCGTCGGATTTTTTGATATGTTGTGCGAAAACACTTGATTTACAACCCTACCAAGTTTCAGATTCAAACTCCTAGCCGATTAGGAGATATTCGAGTTTTTAGGTTCGCTTGAAGCAGTCCTGACCGTTTGAAACTGTCTTGTCCGTTTGAACAAGCACCATACCGTTTGAAAATGCATGTGACTGTTTGAAATCCGCATCTTTCCGTTTGAAAAACTGACCTATCGTTTGAAATGTTGGTTCCGTTTGAACCTATCGTTTGAATTGATCCATCCCATTTGAACTTATCGTTTGAAGTGGTCCTCTTGTTTGAAAACTAAACCTTCCGTTTGAGAATGTATTTCGTTTGAAAAGGTCATCATTTCGGTTAAATAAAAAAAACATAGTCACGAGTATATCAGGTCATTAAATAAGATTGCCGGCCACTTACCCTGATTGGATATACAAATTTATAAAGATAATAGCATCAAATTTCTTGGTCCAATTAGATTGCATTTTCATTGAGTTTGTCGGCCACATTCAAAGGGAGGTCCAATCCGAGTAAAGTGTGTTTACTGTCCAATTTGATCGGCCCAATTGAGTTTTAAAGTGTCAGCCCATGTGATATCTCGGTCCAATATTAATTGTGTAGCTATTGATTGTGTTGTCAGTCTTCTTTATCAGCCATTCACGTGATTACGTCAGAATTTTGTCAGCTCATTGCATTGATTGTATTGATTCAAAGTATTGCATGAAAAGATGTCGGTCATTGTTTAATAAAAGAGAAAGGTTTAATTAGTGCATGTGTTGTTTAAGTTCATAAAGTTGTTAGACACATTAAAACGAATAAAATCAAATTGTCGGTCATTAATTGTCATCGAGAAGTTAACTGCCCATGTGCATGAATATTGTAGAAAATACATTGACAACCCATGTGCATGAATATTGTAGATAACCGGTCCTATCAAAGTTCATTAAATGCATTTGTGTTGCATGAGATCTGATGTCATAATAAGCAGCCCACTCACAATTTAAGCACTTAATCGGCCCAATCACAATTGTTCATTATAATCGGCCCAATCAGCTCTTTTCATTCACCTTATAACCGACCCACTTTTAAATGGTCCAATCATCAAATAAAGAATTATCAAGCGGCCCAATGAGTGTTTTAGGTGCATTAATTTTGTCGGACACTAAATTGCTTTAAGTTTTGTCAGGTTGTTTGAATTTGATCCGGGTCATAGCACTTCGTACGATTTGACAATTTAAATCTCAGTTCGCATCAAGTTCAGTCCGCACAGTGTGTCAACCTTCAGTCCGCACAGTGTGTCAACCTTCAGTCAGCACAGAATATTCACCAGTCCGAGTATTATTTTGAGTTAGTTGGTTGATAAGTGTTTAAACTAATAAGTGTTTGTTTGTTTGTTTGTTGATTCAGGTAATTCAAGATATTCAAGGTGATTCAAGAAAACATCATGGCTGAAATTAAAGAAAGAACTCGAGAAGAGATTTTGAGTGAGAAGACTTACAAAGAATGGAATGTGGTCCACAACAGAATGGATGACATGCAGGAAGAATATGAGAGTGCTGTCAGCAACAGAAGATGGGATAAGAAGAGAGAATGTTACTACAACAGAGAAGGTGAACCAGTTGTTCCAAAGAAAGACATAATCTTTGATGATGTTCTTCTCGTTGTTCCGTTGAGAGCAGAATATTATCGAAATGTGATGAAAGATGATACATATGTTAAAAGGCTTGAAAAGGATATCAGATATGCTATGTTGTCATGTTTGAGAAAAAGGGACGAGGAAAGAATGAAGAAAAATGTTGAAGAAATGGTGGATAATTTGAAGAAGGTTGCTGAAACAGTTGTTGAAGCAGAAGTTGTGAAAGAAGCTGTTACTGAAGAACAGCAAATTGAAGAAGAGACGAAGAAAGAAGAAAAAGAAGAAAAGAATGAGAATTTGGATGCTGGTAATGTTGGTGATGAAGTCAGTGTTGAACAAAAGCTGAATGATGCTGAGATGAAGCAGACAGAGGCAGCTGAAAACACCGAAGAGCCAATCACTGAGGTACATTCTGATTCTGAAGTCTTAAAACCAATTGAACAGTGCAAGAAATGCATGGAACCGTGCAGAGCTTGTACTGAAAAAGATGAGCAATTCAGAATAAGAAATCTTGAATTCACAAAAATCGAAAACATTTTCAAAGAAAAATGCAAAGAGATGTTAGAAAAAGAAAAGGTTTTTAACGAAAATGATGAAAAACTTTCAGGAAAATGTACAAAGTTAGAAAAAGAAAATGAAGTTTTGAAAGAAGATGTTTTGAAAATGAAAAATGAATGTAAACAAAAAGAAATTGCTTGTCAAGAAATGAAAAAGGAATATGACTCTATGAAATTAGCATATCATGTTATGAAAGAGTCATATGATAAAGTAAAAGATGAAATGAAATATGCTCAATCTAGAATGAATTACCTTTCTGAAACAACCAAAGAGCTTAAACGAATGTATGCTATAAAACAAGATGTTGTTAATTCCTATATTGAAGATGTTGCTAAGTTAAAGCGACAGATTGCTGATTTAGAACAGGATAACAACAAGTTAAAAAGTTACCACGTGTCGTCATATATGCTTGAACGAATTTTCAATATAAAACCGGGTGATGGTGAGTCTGAGCAGAACAAGAAAGGCATTGGCTTAGAGTTTCATCAAGTTCCACCACCGGAAAAGTCTGCATTTTATGATGAGGAAAAGGTCGAAAAAGCTTTCAACATGGTAGACCAATTGCCAGACAACATTGACATAACCTATTCCAAATCTGATGATTCTCATGATTCAGAGGTGGTAGGTAAAGTCGTTGAAAGTGTGTTGAAAGAAGAGTCGATTGTTACAGGTAAATCTGAATCACAGGATGAAGATGAAGGAAATCTTCATGATGCATATCTGAAAAACATAAAATCCGAGAAAAAATTGAATGATGATTCAAAGGGATTGGTTTATACCATGATTGGATCGGACAAATTATTCTTCGATGTTGTATTCCCGATTCAGAATGTGATTTCAGAAAAAGTTGACAAAGTTTTCAAAATGGTTGAGATTGAGAAGTCTGAGATTTCAAAGTTTGTCGGTAAGAGTCATAAAGGTTCGTATAACAAACCTGGTTTCAAAAAGAAAAACATGAAGGCTGGGTTGGGTTATAAGAAGAAACAACATCGGAACAAAAATGAGACGCCAAATTATCAGGCAAAAATAAGTTTTGTTCAAGGAATCAGTTTAGCTGAAGAAAAAGAACTCAAAATGAGACAGTCTAATGATGAGTTTGAGGCACAAAAGAGAAAGCAACATCCACAGGTCAAAGACGTGTCCATGAGAACATGTTTCAAATGTGATCAAAAAGGGCATCTTGCACGAAAGTGTCCAAATCTAAAACCTGTGGATGTTGACAAAAAGAGGATTGATGCTGAGAAACAAAAATCTGAAAATGTGAGACAAAGGTCAACCAGATTTGATTCAAAACAAACTTGGAGGTACAACACAAACAAGTTTGCTTCGAATCAAAATTGGAAATCAAACACGAACATGTTTGATTCAAGACAGACTCAGAATACTCACACACCCAGATTCAGAACAACACAAAGTTGGAAAACATCAGTTGATATGACAAAACCCCAAGAGTTTTGGAAACCAAAAGTTGTTGTTCAAAATCAAAATGTTCAAAAAGATTCACATTTTTACAAACATGGTACACCGAAAGGTTAAACATGGAGTGTTAAGAAACATGTTGATTCGGTAAAAGATAAGAAAGCTGAAGTTAAAATTGAGAAAGTTTTTTGTGAAAAATGACAATAAATTTCCAGCATTGAATGAAAATTATTGTGTTGAGATGCCTAAGGTCAAACAGACCTGGGCTAAATTGTTCAAGTAATTCAATTAGTTAATTGTGCAGGTGCTAAAGAATACTGAAGATTGTGAGATTGAAAGTTGGAGCAGCCTGGCACATGAAGAGGAAGCAGAGGCTGCTGGACCCTGTGTTGGTTGAAACAGGGAGTTTATGTGTTTTCTGTACATAAATAAACAATATTTCAAAACCCTAAAAATTTGAAAAATTAAAAACCAAAAATATGTTTGTTTTTAATTTTCGTTAAAAATAGAAAATTTCAAAAATATGTGTTGATTGAATATGCCGAAACCCTCACGGCTAAACAAACATGATTACATTCATCAGATTGAAAAACAGTTTTCAAACTGTAAAAATCAATGTGTTGTAAATCATGGGGGTACTTTATGTTAGTTTTTCTGTAATTCGGTACACCAGAAGCAGAACATGGATGGCGAGACAAAGCTATCAGTATCGGTTTGTCAAATTTCCTTTAATGGTTTTGCATTTTAGGGGGAGAAAAATTGTCAGAAAATACAAAAACATTAGAAAATTTGAAAAAGCCAAAAACATGATAAAATTCAAAAATTTGAGTTTTTGTGTAAAAAGAGGAAATGATAGTACATCAGTAGACAGTTACAATATGCTAAAGAATTGTAATGTTTAAATAGTGTTAAACAGTCTCACTGATGATATGTCGATAGGTTTTTATACATTTAGTAAACTTTTTCGGGATATAAACCTAAATTCAAACACTTGCTTATTTCGTGGGGAACACTACTTGGATATATAGGTAACCTTGAAATTTCGTTTGAAAGGTCCCTTATTCTGAGATACTAGGTCTTTATACTCAGGGATACCTGGGGTATTATTCCGGGACTTCTGCTGAATGGAAGTTCTGACCTAGTCCCCGAATAATACTTTCTGCAAATGCTTAAAACATAGCATCGCCCTCAGCAAGCTGATGAAACAATAAAATTGATAGTCGCTGCTGTTGTAATCAAAAGATCCTCTAAAGGGGACACACCGAAAAGTCGAAGCCGTCATCTCTTTGCGTATACGGAAGTATCGACCTGAGCTCTCACGGCCCTCGCATCTAACCCCTTACAGATATCATCTGTGGTATACTCACCTGTAAGACTGAATATCTGGGATTCTGGATACGGGAGTATATTCAAGAGGTGGGACACATGAATAAGTTTAAGTCTTAAAACATCTAATTCGTATTCTGAATCAGTTGAAATTTGTATGAAAATTTAAGTGGATCAGTATATCGACAATCTAAGTGAATTGTTTAATTCTTAATGTGTAATTAAGCTCAACGGTACTTGTGACTTGTCAAAAACTGGTATGATCCTCTGACGCATATTCAAACAAAAATATTTTCTGTAAATATGTTTGTATATATTTTTTTACTGCTTTATATTTTCAGAAAATACAAAAAGATTTTGATTTCTGCTTTATTTTCGATAAACCGATGTCTGAGTTGTTGAATTTCAAAATCTAAGTAAGCTGATTGTGTTTCTGAAAATAAAACAAGTTCAATAATTTGATACTTGAATTAAAATCAAAAATTTCAAAAACAGTTTGTGATATCTCCAAGGTCATTAGTTTGGACTTGGACGATTAACTGTGAGGGAGTTGGATTCTTTAACACTGCCAAATCTATAAAGATTGTTGATAGGGGGAGTGATTTAGAGAGTTGAATAGTGCATGATTACGATTTCTGGAAAATTGAATGTTCAAAACGTTGTTACTTATAAATGTCTGAGTGTTGCAGATGTTATACTAGACTACGATCCCGAAAGCCGAGTCTAAGGGGGAGTCTGAATACGAGCTCAACGCAAACAGAAGCGTGCAAAGAGTCAGGTATCATTCCTGGAAGAGCTTGTAACCAGAAAGCCAGGTGTCGATCCCAAAAGCACGGAAGCTAGACGAAAGGGGGAGCCTGAAGAGTTTACCGAAAGGGGGAGCTGAAGCTGAAAACAGATCCACGGGGATTCTGTTCAAATAAAAGAGAGTCTACATTGATGAAGATGTGTTAAAGCTTCAAGAAGACTCAAGAGAGAGAGAGAAAGAAAAGTCACTACGAGCTTGACTATGGATTGACTGCGGCAATATCCAAGGGGGAGTCTGTTAGTGCATTATCTGTCTATCGCCTCCGTCAATCTAGTCCGTAGCAGAAACCGAAGAAAACGAGATTTATATTGTTATATTAGTGATACCTAGTCAAAAAGGCAAGGTGGCATAATTGTAATTAATGAGAAATCTCATTAAAAGCCAAGACCTATAAATAGGAGACTTTATGTTAGATTAGAGACTTTTGCTACATTTGTCATTTGGAGCTTTCTAGATCTAGAGAGAGAAACTAGAGAGAGAAAGTGACATCGTGATTCAGGTTCTTGTACGTTTTCAGATTTGATCAATAGAATCACAGATTATATTACATCACGTGTGTTCGGTCGTGTTAGTGTACGGATTCCACACGTTATACGTTCGTTTCGCAATCGTTTCGGATTCAAAACCGGTCCTACAATATCCCCGGTGATTCGAAGGATAACCGAGAAAGACACATGGGTATGAACGGTAGGCAAGTTTGTGAATGGTCGTGTTTGGAATGAGGGGGTAGCAAATGCAACCGAACACGCGAAGGTGCTCGTAAGAGGGCATGCAACGGTATAAACGTTGGGTGGGTGTTTGGAAATGGTGTATTTTGGATGGAATAATATCTAAGAGGTAGGTAGCGGTCTCAAGAGCATGGTGCCAGTATATGTTCGGGGTTGAAGAGTGGGCCATAATGGTACGCATAAGATTGTTAATGGTGTGGATTTTTCGTTCGGCTTTCCCATTTTGGGATGAGGTGTGAGGGCAAGAAAACCGAAAATGCATGCCATTCATGGTGCCAAAATTATGAAACTGGTTATCAGAATATTCACGTCCGTTATCACATTGGAATTGCTTTATTTCTGTGTGAAATTGGGTTTGAATAAAGGTATTAAATTTGGTGAACATAGGAAAAACGTCAGATTTGTGAGCTATAGGGTAGGTCCATAGAAAATTGGTATAATCGTCCAAAAACAAGACATAATAACGATGTCCCCCGTTGGAAATAATGGGAGATGTCCAAACGTCACTATGTACAAGATCAAAAGGCATAAAAGTACGTGTATTAGAAGCAACAAAAGGAAGTCTAGTATGTTTCCCAAAAATACAAGCAGTGCAAACTTTATTATTTTTAGAACAACACGAAATTGAATGAGAAGTTTTCAAATTTTGTAAAATAGCTGGGCCTGGGTGACCGAGCCGTTGATGCCATATGTCTTGAGAAATAGTTGCAAAAGTGGAAGTAGTGTTGAGATTGGTGATGTTGGATGGGCTGAGAGTGTAAAGATCCCCCGAACTATTGCACCGTAGGATAGGTTTCTTGGTCTGGAGGTCCTTCACAGTAAAACCATATGGGTCAAATTCAACAGATAATTGATTATCAATGGTAAAACGACGAACAGAAATAAGGTTTTTAACAAGATTCGGGGCATATAGGACATTGTTAAGTTTAAAAGGTGGGAATGGTGGTGGGAGGGTTATGTTGCCTTGTCCAAGGACCGGAATGGTTTTGCCATTGCCAACAATAATGTTACGAATAATGCCAGAACTAAAAATAGTTGGAAACTTATCAGATTGAGGAGACATTGTACCTGAGGCGCCCGTGTCCATGGTCCATGATGAATCATTGTTCTGTAGAGCCAAGCTATATAGAGCCTGAGCGATATCTGTCGGGGAGTAGCCGGTTGAGTATGTCTGAGCCGTTGTGTGGCTGTTGGGTTGTATGCCTTGGGCCGTGGAGTTAGGTTGGGCCGTTTGGGAAGAAGAGGGGTTTGAAGGGTATGGGCATGGGGGCGGTGACCAGTGGGCCCAATTAAAAGGCTGTGGCGGTGGGGTGTTTCTAGCCCAAGGAGGTGGGTAATAATGTGACTGTTGATTACGTCCCCTGCCGTAAGAAGAACGACCGCGACCGCGGCCGCGGCCACGGCCACGTCCCCGATCAGAAGCGGTGGTGGTGTCGGACCGGTTGTTGTTTCGGGCTTCATAGGGTGCACGGTGAGCAGGCTCGGCAGTGGTGTGAAGAGCGGTGCCCGCCGTCTGAGCGGAAACCTTTGCTTGAGCGTTTTTCCTTTCTTCAACCTGACAAAGACGTGATCTGGTATTATAAAAATCTGGCAGTGGTTGAGTCTGTTGAAGTATGAGAGAGATGCTCTCATACTGATCAGTTAATCCGGTTAGAATCTGAAGCACAAGTTGGTTTTCGGATATGGTGGAGCCAAGGCTAGTAAGTTGGTCATATAGAAGCTTCATGTGCTGACAATATTCGGCCATATGGGGGAATTGGTCGAGACAGGTGTTGAAGAATTTGTTTTGAATGGATATGGTACGGGCGGCTCGGTTATCAAGAAAAAGGTTTTTAAGGCGACACCATGCGTCATACGCTGTGGTGTTGGTGATCATGATGGTGTGCATGAGGTCTTGAGAGATGGTACCGCAGAGTAGAACAATGGAATCAATCCGTTCCGATGACTCAAGATAGGTGTGTTTGGCGGCCGGTGTTTTGTCTTTTTCTTTTTCAGTGGTATCTTTGGCGGTGGAGGAGGAGGTGGCGGATTCACGTGATTGAAGGTGATCAAAGACGTCGTATGCTTTGCAGTGAAGTACGAAAAGTTCGGCCCATGTATTATAGTGCTCGGTTTGGGAGTCAAGAATCAAGGGAATGAAGTTTTTGATATTATTGACGGTGACAGTGGGGTGGATCGGTGAAGACATAGTCGGCCGAGAGAAGACAAGTCGGCGACAAAGAGAGAAGAAAAAAATAGAGGTGGGGTTTTAGGGTTTAGGCTTTGATACCATGAAGATTGTAATGGCTCAAATTGAATTCTTTCATTGATAAGAACAATATATATACAAGTGACAATCCCTTAATTTAGGGAAGAGAATTAATGATAAGATCCTATTTCTATTTACACAAATATAATCTATTACTTTTCTTCACCAGTGATCAAGAAAAGGCCAAGTCTAATGTTGGAACTGGATGGAACTGGTCTTCTAGTCTTCCAATTCCATCTTTATGGACTCCCTCAACATAATTGCGATTCCGGTTCATGTTTATGCACTTACGAATGTGGATTTCATCAACCAGAGAGTGGAATAACCATCTCAGGTTATTCACTTGAACTGGATCACTATACCACTATCAGTATGGAGTGAATAAATGGATGCATATGTCCAGAATCCGAGGTGGCATTTGAACCGTTGAACCATCGGATCCTCACCAAGATTTGATCGATAGAGCCATCTGTCTTTTTAAACAGCAAAAGGGATTTGAAGATTATAATGTGGCTAGAAACAACTGCGAGGATTTCGCTTTGTATTGCAAGACGGAGCATATGATTCGAGAAAAGCTCGCTACTGGAGGCAGTGATCAGGTGTATTCCATCCTTAAAGCATCATGGAAGCCCGCTCTTGAATCAGTGTTTCTAAAAGTTGTGTTTAGAACCCCTCTGAGTCCAGTCATGGTAGCGGTCACACTTGGGCGGTATTCTTGGGACAGATATCAAACCGACATTGGTGTTCGAGCTGATGTTATTAGGTCATGTGTAGTGGTCAAGCCCCATAATGCCTCATAAGGGGGTTATGTAACAAATGGCAAAATATGTAAGAGAGAGGGATTATACAAGTCGAGTGTGTAGTGGAAAGGGGTTTATATAACCCCTTCAATTATACATACATATGTATGTAAATATATGTGTGTGAGAGACAAACAAATCATAACGCCGTTATAATTTTCGCGAGAATTCGATTTGGGTTGTGCATATAACGCCCCCCATAATGGTGTTTCCAGGCGCCATGGGGCGCCATGTTCTCCTATGGCGTGATATACCACCCCACTATGAAGGGTCTTAAGGTTAGGGTGGAAGATGTTGGAGCGTTTAGGTTGGAGCGTGGCTATGAACAAACCTGTGGAATGTAACTAGCACATCATGTAATCGATAAGCTCATGGTTTTTTATGCTAACTGTTTACTTTTTGTAAGGACTTGGGATTTCCCAAACGTTGTAATTTGAGACGGGTTTTTCATTTTATCAGTCGCTATATTAATGTTGTTATTTTAACAATATCATTTAGTATCCGATGCCCAAAAACTTGATTCTAATTACTTCAATAAGTATATGAACAGACCATGGTTTTATATGTATCTTCTATATAAAATTGATTGAACGAAGATAAAAGCTTTAAAAGTAAACAACAGCGTAAAAGAAGAAGTTGAAAGGACTTGGCTTCGCCCGGGTTCGAACCGGAGACCTTCAGTGTGTTAGACTGACGTGATAACCAACTACACCACGAAACCATTCTTGTTAAACAAAATTATAATCCTTAGATAAATTTACCATGTTTCACCTTTGGGGGAATATAATATTTTTGTTTTAAACCCAAATCCAAAAGGATGATGTGATTTTATGAATTGGTAAGGTGTACCTGGATTTGAAGAATCTTAAAAAGAGTTTGGGTTTAGATTACAAGTCTATAAAGAAACTGTTGATTGGAAATGGAAATCTTCATGATAACAAGAAAGGTGAAACTCCTATTTTTTTTTTTTTTTTTGCATATAATATTAGTTTTGATCCAAGTCTTTTGGAGTTTTGGGTGGTCTTTCATGTCCTTCTTAGAGTTAATAAAGTGCCATCCAAAAGAGGATTCATATATTCATTCAGCTTGTTTAGGCTTGTTAAAAATATCAATTGGCTTATATTAATGATGTGTTATAATTTAACACATACATAATATATATTTAGGTAGAGGTTCAACTAAGAATTTAATCTTCCCTAAGTTTCCTAAGAAGCAATCTTGAGCTTACATGTGGCAATCTCATTAATTTAGATGAAAGGGTAATATTGGAAAATGCAAATTTCAAACAGATCTGTACTTAGTTTAATCACACGATTTTCATTCCTTCATCCATTCATTGAGCTTCATCGAGATCGTTTTCATCTAAATCAATCGCAAATCTCAATCTCAATCCTGCTGAATCGTTGATCGTTTTCATCGATTTGCCGGTACCTGCGAGATTGAGATCAATCCTGCTGAATCGTTCATCGTTTTCATCGATTTGGTGGAACCCTAGCTCCTCTGTTCATTCATTGAATTGCTGATTTATCCTCCTCTATTTTAATGATGTCTACTACTGTCGATGGTAAAATACCTTCTAGTTTTAATTTCATCTACTTTTTAGGTTTTTAGTTTTGATCTAAGTTGTGCTGGTTTTTATTTAAAAGTGTAGTTCTGAAGTTGTGCTTGTTTTTTGAAGTTGTGCTGGTTTTTGAAGTTGTGCTGGTTTTTTTATATTACATCATATTTTAAAGTGTAGGTTTGTAAGGTTGTGCTGATATCTTTATTTTGTGCTAGTTTATCTGGTAAAGTTGTGCTTGTTTTTTGTGCTGGTTTATTGTAAAGTTTGTGCTGATATCTTTTTTTTGTTCTGGTTTTTTTATTTGTTCAGGAGTTCGTATCTGTCCAACTACTGGTAATCAGTATTATACTCCTATTGTTCCAGATTCTTCCAAACCTGTCGTTGGTATGCATTTCCAGTCAATTGATTCTGCCTTTAATTTCTATAAGAAGTATGCTAAGTTATCTGGGTTTGAGGGTCGAAAGCATACTCAATCTTCAAAAAATGGTGTTGTGATTAGAAAGTACTTTGTTTGTGCGAAAGAGGGTTCAGCGACATCCTGTGCTGTTGACACGGTAAATGACAGTGTTGGTGCTGATAAAAAGTTAAATGACCGAAGGAGGAGACCTTCTAAACGTACCGGATGTAAGGCACACATCCGTTTGGCTTTAACTCCAAAAAATACTTATAGAATTTCTCATGTATTTGAGGAGCATAATCATTCTTTTGTTGATGAAGAGGATTATCATCTTTTAGCTTCGTCTAGAAAGTTGACATTCACTGAAGAGCAACTGCTTTCTGATTTTTCTGAGATGAATATTGGTCCAGTTAGGGCATTCAACCTTATGAGAAAGATTCGTGGTGGATTTGATAAGGTTGGAGTGACGTCTACTGATTGTAAAAATTTTAAAAGAGATATTAATTTGTTCATTGGAGAGTTTGATGTGGATATGGCTGTCCAACGTCTTATGAAGAAGAAGCAGTTTTTGCCGAATTTTTCTTGTGAATTTTATTGTGATGAAAAAGGTGCTCTTGCTGGATTATTTTGGGCTGATGAAGAAATGAAACTGAATTATGAGGTCTTTGGGGATGTTATGTCTTTTGATGCTACGTTCCGTACGAACAGGTATTTTATTCACTTTTTGTAGATCATTTATTCATATTTTTATTAAACTAGCACAATTCAGCAAGCAGTTGTAATATAATCAATTCAATTTTTAGGTATGACTTGGTATTTGTTCCGTTCACTGGAATCGATAATCATCATCACAATGTCACGTTTGCTGGTTCTTTGTTAGCATCTGAAACTGCTGAATCATATAAATGGCTTCTTCAAAGTTTTTTGAAGGCTTTTGGTGTTGCACCTAAGGTGGTTGTGACTGATCAGGACGCTGCAATGAAAATTGCCATCCGAGATGTTTTCCCAGATACCAGACATCGTTTGTGTATGTGGCATATAATGATCAAAGTTTCTGAAAAGGTAACTTTCTTAAACCAGCACACTTTTAGCATATAAACCAGCACACTTTAAACATCCATTTAAACCATCACACTTTAGCATATAAACCAGCACACTTTTAAACCAGCACACTTTGGCATATAACTCAGCACACTATTAAACCAGCACACTTTCTTTAAACCATAGTTTAAGCATCATAGTTTAAGCATCATAGTTTAAGTTTATACATCAACTAGCACACTTTAACATATAAACCAGCACATTTTAGGATTTGTTTGCTGTTTTAATATACTAATTTTTTTTTTTTTTTGTTATAGGTTGGTACTGAGCTATCACAAGATGAGGTTTTTAAAGATGATATATGTGATGTTGTATGGACTGATGCTCTTGAACCAGCACAGTTTGAGACACAATGGTGTGATTTAATGATTAAGTACAACCTTACTAGTAACAGCTGGCTGTCTGATATGTACAACTTGAGATCAGATTGGATTCCAGCATACTATCGTCATGAACATATGTCCGGTCTTATGCGTACAACATCTAGGTCTGAGAGTGAAAATCATTTTTTTGGTCAATTAACCAACACAAAATTGTCATTAGTTGAGTTTTTGAGCCATTTTGATACTGCAATGGAATCTCAGAGGTTTAAGCGCAGCAAACGTGATCATGATACCAGATACACACAACCTCGCATGAAAACCAATTATGAATTGGAACTGGAAGCTGCAAAGATTTATACTCGGGGGATATTTTTTGATGTTCAAGAAGAAATTCGACTTGCTTGCAAGAATTGTATGTGCAGGCGTGAAGAAGAAGTTGGTGATTCAATTAAGTTTTATATTCTACAGGTCAATCTTCCTGGCCTTCATGAGGTATTTATTTATACCTTTAGTAGCACAAACATGTTCTGCTTTTTACAATACCTTTTAAGTAGCACAGTGATTTATATTTACAATTAGAATTTTACATATATAAACCAGCACACTTTTGTTATAAACTAGCACAATATAAGCATTTGTTATTTGTGTAGGTTCTTTTTACTCCTAAGGATATGGTAATTAAATGCAGCTGCAACCGATATGAGCAGTATGGTTTGCTATGTAGGCATGCCTTTTGTGTTCTTCGTCTTTGTGGTATAAAGGAGTTCCCTAAAAAATATGTTATGGGGCGTTGGACAAGAGATGTTGTTCCAAAAAAGACAAAAGTTTCGAGTTTTGATCAAAATGCTGCTGGTAATCAAGTTGAACGTGCTTCCAGCATTGTGCGTGAGATAATGACTGCAACTGAACATATTGTTAACCGTCTTGTTACAAATATTGACCTGTTATCGTCGTATAGAGACCAAGTGATCGAGTCGAAGTTGAAGGTTGATTCTGCTGACTTTCCTGCAGAATCATTTGACAAGAATGCAAGATTAGCTAATATTCTTCATGCTGATCAGCCATGTTCATCGTCTTCTGCTACCATTCTTCCACCTAGTGGTATTAGAAACAAGGGGTGTGGTTCAAACAAACGCTTAAAGTCTTTTCGTGAGGTATCATCTTCAAGAATATCAAAGAAAACTAAAACTAGAGGTTGTTTGAAATGTGGAGGTCATGGACATAATAGTCGGACTTGTAAGATGAAGACTACTGTTGCTGATTCCCAGAAGAGCAGTTAGTTGTGTGTGTTGGAAACCAGCACAATATTAATTGTATGAAACCAGCACAATTTTAAACTTCTTCTATGATATTTGGATTTGTTATTTTTTTCATTTCAGTTTGGATTTCTTGTATTCTTATTATGTTTACAACATTCAACCAGCACATTATTAGTTTTTGTTGATTTTGTAAATACATTTGTCAAGAATTATAAAACTAGCACAATTTCATAGAAGAAGTATAAAATTGTGCTGGTTTTATAATTAAACTCTGTTCTTTAAAACCAGCACAATTATAAAACCAGCACAATTTTAAACTTCTTCTATGAAACCATCACATATTGTCATAGTGAAACCAGCACAAATATTAATTGTAAAACCAGCATAAAATTAACTTTCCTAATATAACTGTTAAAGCAGTACAATGTAATTGTTAAACCAGCACAAAATTGTCATAGTGAAACCAGCACAATATTAATTGTAAAACCAGCATAAAATTAACTTTCCTAATATAACTGTTAAAGCAGTACAATGTAATTGTTAAACCAGCACCATATTAATTGTTAAACCAGCACAAAATACTACAGACAACTACCAAACTAATGTTATATTGTTCAACCAACACAATCAATATTTCTGGTTCAGTCTGTCATTGATTTTCGTTTCCGCATTTTTCTTGCATTCCTCTTTCTTTTCAGGCTCCATCTTCTCATACTTCTCTAACAGTTCCATCATTTCACCTTTCGCTAAGTTGATGTCGGATAAAAGTATTTTGCTTAAATACTTGTATCTCAGTTCAACCAACTCTTTGTCTTGTTCCGGTGACTCTTTCGACAGCCCACTATCCCATTCCTTCTTGCTCACATGATTCCCTGTGTATGTCTCCATGTGTCTCATTGCAAAGACACCACAATCTACAAAGTTCTTTTCCGTTTGCCACGACATGTTCATTATTTCTGGTTCCAAGGGCGACATCTTTTTGTGCATTGTTGGGTATTCAACTTCAAGGTAATCACATACAATTTCTTTCTGTAATTTGAAAATTTTTCAAAATCAAAATCCCTAAGCATCACAAATATAATTAAAATAAACAGCACAGAATTAATGGGCATCAATATATTACCACTCTTTTAGCACGTGCCATTTTTTGTGCTTTTGCTTTCCCTTTCATGTTGTCTATAATCTTGATGGCTTCTCCCTTGAAATCAAAACATACAATGTAGTAGTGCTTGTGTTGTAGTATTGGAATGAACAACATGTCCACTTTCCTAATAGTTCCAAACTCGGTAGTCATCAATGTCGCGGCAATGTTTTCGCTGAAATTTTGTGCGCAGGTCTCTTTCTTCAGTTTTGGTTTGAAGTTGTTTTCTCCCTGCACAGAAACCAGCACAATGTGTTATAAACCAGCACCAGCACAATGTGTTATGAACCAGCACAATAATAGCATTTCATATATTAATAAAACATTAATTTTTCAAAACCAGCACAATGTGTAATAATCCAGCACATTTTGTTAAATGCGCTTTTTCTAATCTGTTATTAAAACCAGCACATATTAGAAAACATACCAGCATGTTGCATGGGCAGAAAACTCTTGCCGGCGAACCTTTGCTTCTGTAGACCTCTTCACTGTTTAGTACCAATGACCAAGCTGTTAGGACTTGGACATGTATGTATAAGTTCGGGTGAAGCGACTCCAGACATACCCTTGAAAGGTTTGTGTTAAATGCTGTCTCAAATATAAACACCCTGCATTGTTGTAATACACATTAGTTTAAATACTTATTTTTATCCAATTAAGATTTTGTTGGTTTTTATACTTACCAGGGGTCGTCAACTGTCGAGAACATCCATTCGGCTATCCTTACTTCAATTTTTTCAGTTTTTGTTTTTATTTGTACAACTCGCTGCATATATGGTGAACATAAAGGTTCGGCAGGGTGAGTTGTACGTTTGCTTTTCTTCTGGACTCCGGCATTTAGGTCTTCACCTATGAATTCTTGTTTTTCACTGTCTTTTTTGGGTTCCTTTTCTGGTGTTTTAAAAACCTCTCCTTGCCGTGCTGGTTGACCAGCAGCCTCATTTCCTTCTTTCTTTGCTGGTTGACCAGCAGTGTCACTTTCTCCCTTTGGTGGTTCATTAGCATCTTCACCTCCTTTCTTTGTTGTTTCCCCATCAGGTTTACCATCTTTAGCCTTTTCTCCACCTGCATCCTTTTCTTCTTCACCACCAACTCCATGATCAGCACCATCTTTTTTGCTGCTTGCTACTTGTTCTGCCTTTTCTATTTCTTTTATAACCTCTGGCCACATTGAACTGGTGATTCTGAAAGGAGTTGAATCAAATTGTGAGACCACCATTTTTTTTTGTGATTGGGTAAGTTTAACTTCATTTCCTTCTTCCTTTTCATTCCCTCCTTCTGTCTTCTCTCCACTTCCTCCTTTTTTCTTTTCTTCATTCCCTGCTTCTGATTCTTGCTTCTCGAAATTGTACTTTTCACCATATACTACCAATCTTTTTCTCCACTCATCCACAGCATCCACAACCTCATCACCTCTGTACTTTGTTAAACATTTTGTAATCATTTCGTGTGTTTCTTTGACATGCATGTCCAGCTCTTTTGTTTTGGTTTTTATCAGACAAATCCATTCCTGAAAAGATAACCAGCACAAATTGTAAAAGTAGCACATTTCAAACTAGCACAGTTTTACAATCCATTTAAACCAGCACACTTTAGCATATAAACTAGCACAATTTAACATTCCATTAAACTAGCACAATTTAACATTCCATTCCTGAAAAGATAACCAGCACATTCTTTTTATAAAGTAGCACATTTCAAACTAGCACAGTTTTACAATCCATTTAAACCAGCACACTTTAGCATATAAACTAGCACAATTTAACATTCCATTAAACTAGCACAATTTAACATTCCATTCCTGAAAAGATAACCAGCACATTCTTTTTATAAAGTAGCACATTTCAAACTAGCACAGTTTTACAATCCATTTAAACCAGCACACTTTAGCATATAAATCAGCATAATTTTTCAACAAATGTCATAAAAGTAGCACATTTTTTCAGTAATACTACAGATAAACACAATAAAATAGAATTTACCACTCCACTTGTTGGATTTGTAGGTGGAATTTGTGAGAGTTTTTCCTGGGATTGTGGAATGTCCAAACTTTGTGTAATGTTTAGAGATTCTGGGAAGTCACTAAAGTAACGATTTCTAGCTTCATCAGTTTCCTTCGAGATTTCTTGATATGTGGATAGAGGTTGTTCAGCTGGTGCTTTTTTCTTCATCTTCAGTTTTACCTTCAAATTCTTTCGTTTTTCATTTTCTTCTGTTTCACCAGTTGTTGCTGCTTTCAAACTTGTTTTCTTCTTACTCTTCACCACCATTTGAGTAGGTGTTTGTGTTGTCAAGGCGAGTTTCTGTGCTGGTTTCAAACTTGTTTTCTTCTTACTCTTCACCACATTTTCACTTCTCTTTCTTTTATTGCTTTCCACCACCGGACCAAGCTTTTTAATTGTATCATTTTTATGATACATTACAGCTGGTATCATCTTCTGTTTTGGATTTGTTCTTTGGTATGTATCATGAGCATAAACCAACTGATTGATTTACAAGTTAGTTTTTGTTATTATGTTTGATAAAAAACAATAAATATAGATCATTTTTAGATAACTACAACATACCACTAGAAATGTTATCGGCCCGATGTAATGTGCTGCTTTAGATTGGAACCAGCTTGTTGTCTTTCTGTTCAAGCAGTCGATCACGTAGCTGCACCAGTCAACATCCTTAATATCTACATCAGGTTGCAATGTTGTAAGGAATTTCATGTTGACGTTGCCACCGTGTGTGAGCTCTGCCATTATTGAGTTGAACATTACAAGAAAGTTCAGTTGAAATAGCCTTCCACTCTCCTTCTGTTCTTCCACAACATGAATAATATGATGCATTTTTGGCAGTTCATCATCAATTTCAAATTGATTTCTAAACTCTGCAACAACTGGATCACTCATTTTTGGTTTACTCAACTCCGTAACCTTCACTTTACCCATTGGTATGCCAAGAACTTCTTGTACAAGGTTAGGTGTTATCACTACATTATGTGTACCTAGATTCAGTGTGTTGATTGTAGGTTCATAATTGTTAGTGAGCCAGTATCCCAGATCAGTTGGTATATTTGTTATATCAAAGTTCTTCATGCTTTCAAATCCCATGTTATCTACTTCTGCTTTCTGTTCGTCAGATAACACTTGCATGAATTCAGCAAGGTTTTTTGGGCTGTTCCTGATTCTAATTCTTTTTTTCTTATCAAATTCCTTGAAAAGTGTTGATCGTATAGGTTCAGGGTTTGTGGCAACAGCTTTTAGTGCTGTTTTTTGTTTCTTTTCCGGGTGTTCGAAGTCACTGTCTGATGAGCCTGCAAGTAATTTCAGAAGAAACATAGTAACCAGCACAAGTTATAAAGTGTACTATATATTAAAAAAACAATAACCAGTACCATTTTGATCATTTAATACATAATAAACCATGATTTTTATAATTCAAAACATCATTGTTACATAAGGTTCAGAAAAACATGATCATAATACATAACAGCATTGATAACATTAGAAAACTAAAACAAACAACATAAACATGATGATCATAGCAGGAGCTGGCTAGATTGCTACTTCCTTCCAAAATTCTTGACTGAGATTATAGGTTTTTCCTCATCTTCTTCATGTTTAGGTTGTAGGATTGGGATCTTTTGTTTTTCATCATCTTCTTCTTTTTTGGGTTGTACAACTGAGATTTCAGGTTTCTCATCAATCTCTTCTTTTATGGGATCTGAAGGTTCACCACCAGAAGTAGGATGATTGGTATAGCTTGGCCACCAGATTGCTACTTCATTCCAAAATTTCGGACTCATATAATATTCCTTTTTTGTTGGTCTTACAACTTTTAGTGGAATGGGATGCAAAGTTTCATTATCAAAAGTAGGGATTGGTTCTCCTGGTTGTACAATTTGTAGTGGTTTGGGATTGTACAGCTCTGTTTTCACACACAAAAAACAACTGAAACTTATATTACTTATCTCCTGAATTTAAAAGTAGCACAGTCGGTAAACCAGCACAGATTTGGAACACTAAAGTAGCACTTGTGCTAGTTTCTTATAAAACACTAAAGTAGCACAGACGGTAAACCAACTAGAATTTGTGCTAGTTTACTAGAAAACACTAAACCCTTTGTGCTGGTTTCTTCTAAATCAATAAACTAGCACAGACGGTAAACCAACTAGAACTTTGTGCTAGTTTCTTAAAAAACACTAAACTAGCACATAGGTTAAACCAGCACCGATTTCAAAACCAGAAAACCAACCACAACTTTGTGCTAGATATTTCTAAATCACTAAACTAGCACATAGGTTAAACCAGCACAGAAAATAAACCAACACAAAAAATAAACCAGCATTATTTCATAAAAAACACAACGATCGATCTGTTTAATAAAATGCAGAACATGAATCAGTTTAGACATATTAAAACCCTAGAAATCTGTTCGTTTACAGATCCTTAACAAACCTTCGAAATCGTCATCATGTTTTGTTTCTTTATGCTTCTGGCTTCTTGTAGATCTCTTAGAACCTGTGTAATCGATTTGATTTCGAAGAAACTTAGAAAAACCGTACAAAATTGAAACGAATACACCAAAATGCAAAAAAAAAAAATGGAACGTACTCTCTGAATCCATCGTTGATGCTGTTTTTGTTGTTGTTTGTTCGATTTTCGTCTCTCTGATTGTCGATTTTAGGTGAAGTTTGTTAGCGATTGGGAAGTTTTGAGAGAGAGTGAAGAAGAAGTTTTTTTGAATCGTTGATAACTGCCAGTACTATTTGTTTGTTTATGGCGAAAATACCCCCGCGCGTTGTATTTTGTTTATTTATCTAGTTTAATATTAGGGATCTAATCTGGTCCATTGGTTGTTTAAACAAATGGTGTAGATTGCTTCTTAGGCAACTTAGGCAAAATAGGCTTCTTAGGGGAACCGCCCCCTTTATATTTATAGTTTATGCTTATATTATGTTGTGGCTGTAACTAATGGTGTCTTTTATTTTTGTGTGAGAATATACTTCAATATATATGGAGTTGGGCTTGGAAGTGCTGAATTGGGCTATGCTTATGCTTTGGAAGTGCTGAACTGGGCTATGCTGGAATTGACATGCTGACTTAATGCTCAGAAGGCTTGGGCCAGCTGATATAACCCTGGCCCAAGTATCCGTATGCGTATGCGTATACTATATTCTTATATATTATAAAAGGAGGTGCATCAGTTCAGAAGTCATTGTTCACTTCAATAATTCTTCTCTCTCACTTCCTTTGGCGATTAGGGTTTTCTAATCTGTTCAACAAAGATTCAGACTGAATCTGTGTGTTTAGAGGCGAGATCTGGTAGTTGTTTAGTGATGATCGTGTTGATAATCAATAGGAGTAGTGAGTGTGAATACTTAGAACCAGTATTTATAAAAGTAGGTTTTCCCTATCCTGAGTATCAAAAGAAATATGGCATTTCAACAAAAAAAAAAACATACATATTTATATAGTATAAATTTACAACATTTATTGAGCATTAGATGTTGTACTCTATGCATTTAGTGTGTGTATGGTGGTTTTTTGAGAAACTATGTGTTGGTTTTGAAAACCACCTGCTTATCTTATTTAGGTGTTAACACGTATTATGATTTTGTGTTTTTAGACTCATCATAAATAGTTTCTCTCTCCACCGCATCCAACTTCTCTCTAAATCTCTCCTGTTGCATTGTGTTTTTGGGAGTTTTCGAACCTCACCACCGGCTGTTTGTTGTTTCTATGATGTTCTTGGTTGTTTTGGGGTGTTTCAATCCACTGATCGAAGGCAAGATGATGGTTGGGTTTGAACTGAATCGTTTAGGGTTTTGATTTTGAGATTTTGAGATCTGTGGTGGCGATGATGGTTGCCTACTACTTGGCATGGCAGCTCCGGTTGCAGCCATGGCGGTATCTGAGCCCCTTTTTTTCGATGATGATGATTATTGCAGATCTGAGTCGTTTATTTTATTTATTTTTGTTTATTTGCTTTCTTTTGTTAATGTGACGATGGTGTTGGCGGTAGTTGTTTTTGTAGTTATGGTTATGGCGGTGGCCGGAATCCATAAACACCGTCGCCACCGTACGTGGTGGCCGTCTATCTATCTATCTATCCCCGTTTCTCATACACACGCACATTTCTCTCTCTATGATATCATACGAAATGGGGTTGTAGCCAATAAACACCCTCACCACTATGATCGGCAGATCTGGTATGCGTGTGTATGTTTCGGGGGTTATAGAAAGAGATTATGGTGCCTGAATGGTTTGTAAAGCTGTTGAAGAATAAGATCGGATCCATGGCGGCGTTGCGTGATGTGTTGAGAGCGGAGGTAGCGGTGGCCGGAGGCCCAGAGTGATGGTGGTGAGGCATTTAGGTTTCAAGGGTTTTAGAGAGATTGTTGAGTGAGAGAGAGAGATGGGGGGATGGAGAGAGTTTAAGAGTTTATGTGTGTTTTATTTATAAATATAAAAGGGTAAAATTACTATTGTACCCTCATGTGCAATGCATATGCCATACTTAGCTGGTAAATTTAACTAGGTTAGTGCTAAAGGATGTACGGTGTAATGGTTTTTACAAATAAAGGACTATGACTGTAATCATTAAAGTTAAAGGTTATCCATTGTAATCCGATACAAACATAAAGGACGAAAAATGTAATTTACCCAAAATCAAATTTGTTAAACTTTCCGAACTTCAAGATTACATTAGATAGTCAGTTCATTGGATATCAAAGAAAGAAAAAAATGAAACGAATGGATTTTTATGAAGAAGGAAGTATACCAAACAAGATGATTTGAGCGTCGGGTTTCGAGAGTCTTCGGCCGCGTCGGGTTCTCCGGCGAAGTGCAATGGTAATCGAAAAGTGTTGTGAGGTTGTCGAGATGACTGTTGGTATGGATTTTATAGCCTGGTTTCATCCGTGTTTCGGAAACGCCTAAGAGTTCGGAAATCAACGAAATGGTAAGGTGATAGTCGATGTATAAGGACAGGATTTATGATAGTCAAAATTAGACAAAGAGGACATGTATCAAAGAGTAAAAGATATCTATTGCACAAATGGTTCTTAAGACATAAAAAGACGAATTTACCCTTATGTGCAATGTACATGACTGGATTTAACCAAAAATTTTAACCTGGTTAGTGCTAAAGGACGTAAGATGTAATAAGTTTTACAAATAAAGGATTATGACTGTAATTATTAAAGTTAAAGGCTATCCATTGCAATCTCATACAAACATAAAGGACGAAAAGTGTAATTTATCCTTTGATTTTTGATAACAATCAGTGTTGTTTTCTAATGTTTTAATATCTTTCCACCAAATAAACCAAGTCGCTGAAAACGCACACGTCTCCGGAGACTCAAGACATCGTCGGAAAATCCAAGCATTTCACCGGAGACGACGCCGGAGAACCCGAAGCCGCCGACAAAACTCACTAGTTCTTTCGTTCGGTATATCTTTTAACTCAATCATAAAAATCCATTTCGAAACCCGAAACCCATGTAGTTATGGTTATGGCGGTGGCCGGAACCCATTTCGTATGATATCAAATAAAAGAAAATGATTGATTTTATGCCACTAAAAGTTTTCATAAAAGAGAGAATTTGTATACAATATAATTATTTTTATACACAATGTAATGTTCAGTGTTTTCCAAATTATTTTTTTTATATAAACCGAATTTAATTTATGAAGATATTCTATATTGTAAATGCGAATGATAAACTACTCAAAATAAACTCACTAAAAACCTTTTTTTTTGGATTTTTATTACAATTCCAGTTTATTTTTTTTTTCTTTTCATCCAAAAATACTCTAGTATTGATTTTTTTTCTTTATCATGCATTTTGTTATCTTATCTTTTACGCAATAGTAATGGTTATTAAATTAAGCCAATAAACACCACCGATTGCCTTCAACAAGAGAGCGACTCTTTTCATTGATAATAAATTAATAAAAACAATCCAAATAGTCCAAAGCGAAACCATAAAACTTGCGGGTTTATATACTACCGGATTACAATACTAATTTGACACTAACTCAGACGCACTCAAATTCAGAAAACATAAAGTAGATGATGCTTCAAGTTTTACAACCAGGCTTACAATTTCTGGTATAGGAATCAACATAAACGATTAAAAATAGTGGATGGAAGATATGCAACAATCTTTGATACACCAAAGATCGCCATCACCTGACCACTAGGAATCATTCGGCCTGTCTTGCAATGCAAAGCGAAATCCTCGCAGTTATTGCTAAGCAAATTATAATTTCCAGATCCCTTGGCTATCTCAACAGATTGATGGCTCTGTTGATCACATCTTGGGGTGGATCTGATGGCGCAGTGGTGCATGTGCCACCTTGGAGTTTGGACCAAAGCATCCATCTGCTCGCTCCATACTCATAGAGGTACAGTGATTCTTTTTTGAGGAAACAATTCAAACAAGAGAGGCAAAGAGCATTCGTCAGTTAGCATTGTGTACTAAAAAATTACTTTATGCACGTTATATATGACCAAGTTAGTGGAAGAAGCAAAGGTTTTGGCTTTGTTACAATGTCATCAGTTGAGTAAGCTGTTCATAAATTCAACGGATATGTAAGTTTGTATAAAGTTCAATTAGGATATAAAAAGTTGAAAGCTTTATCACTTTCAGGGTTGTTTAATGCGTGCCAAGTGAACTTTGTTTAGATTTTGTATTTGAGTTTTGAACCTTTGGAAACTTGCCGGAGCTTGATGGGAGAGCACTGAGGGTGAATGTAGGTCCTCCACCGCCAAGGTTGGAGGAATCGTCGTATGTTGGGCCAAGAGAAGGCAGCGGTGAACGAAGTTTTGACAACACGAACAGGGTTTATGTTGGAAATCTAGATTGGAGTGCTCTCGAAACTTTGTTTAGAGAGCAAGGAAATGTTTTGGATGCTAAGGAAGTTTATGATAGGTCGGGTTTGGTTCACATTTGTTTGTCTCATTTGCCGTTTCTTATTGTATTAACAATTTGTTGGTATTTTAACGCATATATTTCAGACGTTTTTAGTAAATCAGAAAGCCAGTCGGCTAGATTAGATCATCAGATGCTCCTAAAGACCCGTCTTTGGTAGAATCAGAGCAAGGTAACGTTGAGCACAACGCCTTTGAGGTCAATGCAGTAAAAGATTAAAAAAATCGATCACCGAAATCTCAGGCTAATGAAGCAGCAATCCCAAAAATTACCAGCTTTAACACAATGGACACATCGCTACTACTCTCTTAAGAAAGCTGATGAATGAAGTAGCAATTGCAAAAGTTACCAGCTGGAACACAGTGGACACATATCGCTACTACTTCCTTAAGAAAAGTGATGAATGAAGTAGCAATTGTGAAAAATTGGGATGTTGTGGCAAGTAGTCAACCTGACCAAAATCTACTTGGTTACTAGTGAAACAGTGGTTAACCAGGGGAGGTTAATTCACTAGTCTCGTCAAGTAGGGTTAATCCCTTCTTTTCGAGAATCGGTGGCTGGATCGTCCGCTGATCTGTCTCCTGAACAAGGAAAATACACCGTGACTCGTAACAAGGAGGATGGGGTGAGGGGTGCTCCTTGTTACCACTCTCCGGCGTGAGAATCAGTAAATTGCTTGAGAGTATAGTGTGTGATAGTAGTAAGAGTAAGAGAGTTTAATAAGCGATACCTCAACCCTGGTCCGAGATGGGTATTTATAACCGAGGAGTAAGGAGGGTACTTGAGTGGCTAGACTGACAACGCGCAGTCCCTTGCAGGTGTGTCAGGCTTGTCGGTCACGAAGGTGATGCCACGTCCCACTGTGGTGTCAGTCTGTGCGCCAGTGTCGTTTACGTATGGGCTGACAGATGATGGTCATCAGTGCCACTTGCTTTTTTGGCTATCTAAGTCAAAGTGTCAGTCCCACTTGTGTCGTCAATAGGATGCGGTGCTAGGCCGCATCGCTGCCCGCAGTAACTGCGGTTGTTTCCGCGTCCCTTGGCTTGACGTAGATGTTCATGGGATGCGGTGCAGAGCTGCATCGCCATACTAGGTAATTGCTTTTCCTATATCCCTTGTCGTGACGAAAATGTTCATAGGATGCAGTGCTAAGCCGCATCGCTATGTGCAACACCCATTTTCATATACAAGGTAAGTCTTCCCATCACTTGACAGATTGGATTCGACCGTTGTGTTCGCGCGTGCCCACACAGACGCAGATAAGTTCTTGACGGTGGGAGTATTTGATAAGGGTAATGGTCACTCGCGACCATGTTGGTGCGAGATTTGGGACCATACCCCTTCAATTACATTTTAGTATGTTTTGCATAGTTATACACTCAGATATGTAAAACTTGATCTCCAAAGAATGACTTAACATAGTTTTGTGTACATGCTTTCTGGTCATTGCCTATATAAAGGGTACAAGTGATAGATTATTTCTCTATTGTCGTGGTCTTCCTACATCACGTTTACTTTAGTAGATTCTTTAACCAAAAATGATTACATCTAAATATCGCAACCTGCGGCGAAGCATGGTGTGCATTTTACTAGTTTGTTTTAATTTAAACTTTCATTCACTTATACAAGTTCAGCCCTTCTAGTTCTAAATGTTGTTTATTAACACACAATCATTCATTCTTTCTATACTAACATTACATTTCTTTAACTTAGTTGATATTACATACTTAGACATTTAAGGTAAAATAATAAATTACGCATTTTTTGGGTGTTACATGGGCTGATCCGTTTTATGGATTGAGGTGATAAGAACACCGTCATAGTTAAAATTGTCATCCAAAGTATTTTATATCTATAACATGTAGGAACTTGGATGAATAATAGATTTATTTAACTGGAACATGTATTGCTTGCATATCGGGCCAAGTTTTTTTTTGTTTGTTTTGGACTAATTAGACTAGACGCCCCTGCATCCAAGCCAACGCCATCTGTCTCCACTACGCGCTACCAACCTTGAGCACCATAAAGAACCTTGAGCGGTAACCGCAAGTACCCTCTGGCGGCACTCCATATTCAAACAGACAAAAACCATGATGTAAGTAAGAAAAAAATTAGTCTGAATCAAGCAAAAAAAAAAAAAAAAAAAAAAGAAAATTGAAAGAAGATTTATTGTGGCGCATCTACAACTCCATTTGGTATTAGGTCAGCAATGGACTTGCTGGATCTTGAGTTTGCGAGAGGTGCAAAAATATAGTCGTCTGAAAACATGATTGTGGGCCCTTCAAATATCATGGCCGATTGGGTGTAGTTTTGTGGCGGCGGCGTACTTTATTGACGATGACAGGGATATTTTTTCTTTTGAAATGTAACTTTTATAAAAAACAACTTACAACATATACAAAGGAAATTTACGCCATTCGACCCATAATATATCTTTATATTTCGATCTATTCCTTAACCAAAGATAACCTAAAGACTTTATATCCCCCATTATATCTTCACTCCTACCTAAACCGTTTGAGAAGATCTTGTCGTTCCTCACCTTCCATATACACCAACAACCTATCATAATCAAACCTTTAACCATCACCTTCTCCTCCTTATTGAGATTGCAAACAATATGGAATTCAGCCACATCACTTCAAAGATTAAATCACAAAACAAGATAAAATGCAGTTTTATTAATAGGCTTCTTCGAATAACAGTACAAGAACACTAGCCAGTCATCACAGATTGACAGGCTTTATAAATGAATCAAAGGATTTGAAACAAGAACAAAGGATTCCTCACGAATGTACGTGTGAGGGATCAGTAGATAATAGGGTTTTGAGAAGGAGAAACAATGAGAGGCGGTGTGTGTAATCCCAAGATAACACCCCTCTTTTATAATGAAGCAATCGAGAAACCCTTAGCCCAATGAGCAGCCCACGAACATAAGCCCAGCAGGAACAAGAGACCAAAGGAAAAGAGCCCAGCACCATTGGATCACACCTCAAAAGAAACAAGATAAAAGGAAATATTAGAAACATTAAAACTGAAATAAAATACATATGATATTTTTAACACCCCCCTTCAGTTTTAATGTTTAAAAAGATTTATGAGACCAAGATACTTACACATTTCTTCATGATGCCTTGGTAACAGCCCTTTTGTAAACACATCTACAAGCTTGAACTCAGACTTTATACCAGACGTTTTTATGATACCTGCTGCTAATTTTTCCCGAAGGAAAAATAAATCAACCTCAAAATGTTTTGTTTTGTCATGAAATAACGGATTTGCAGCTATTGAGATGGCTGCACTGTTGTCACAACTCAGTGTCACTGGTAAGGCAACATTGACCCCTAGTTCCCTTAGAACATTTATCAGCCACAAGATTTCGCAAGAGGCACTGCACATGGATCTATATTCTGCTTCAGCAGAGGAACGAGAGACAACGCTTTGTTTCTTGCTTTTCCAAGAAACCAAAGAGTTTCCGAGAAAGATACAATACCCTGTGACAGACCTTCTGCTGTCAACACACTTAGCCCAATCTGAATCAGCATAGGCAGATAATTGAAATGAATCGCTTTGTTTAAACATGATGCCACAACCAGGAGCATTTTTTAAATACCTCAGCAGCCTAAAGGCTATCTGAGAATGGGCTTCGGTTGGTTTATGCATATATTGGGACATATAATGAACGGCGTAGGCAATATCAGGACGAGTGTGAGAAAGATAAATAAGTTTGCCTACAAGTTTTTGATATTCAGTGATACTAACATCTTTTAATTCCTCATTTTTACTCATTTTTGTCAAAATGTGGTTTTGTTCTATGGGACAGCTAACCGGCTTACACTCGCTCATCCCATATTCATTCAAAAGATCCATACAATATTTTCTTTGGGTAAGGCAAATACCCTCACTGTTTTTAATGACTTCAATACCAAGAAAGTATTTTAAAGAACCAATATCTTTAATTTGGAACTCCTTTTTTAAAAAGGATTTCACTTTATTAATTTCATCAACATTGTTTACTGTTAACACAATGTCATCAACATAGACTAACAAGGAAATAAACACAGATTTATCAAACTTAACAAACATAGAATGGTCACACTTGGACTGAACAAAGCCAATTTTAACAAGAACTTGAACAAGATTTTCATTCCACATACGAGGGGCCTGCTTTAAGCCATACAGGGACCTTTTTAACTTGCAGACTTTGTTTTTTGTTACTAACATTTAAACCATCAGGAGGAGTTATATAGACTTCCTCCTTTAGATTTCCATAAAGGAAGGCATTATTGACGTCCAATTGATAGATGGGCCAGTTATTTTGCACGGACAGACTGATGATGCATCTGACCGTGACCATTTTGACAACGGGAGAAAAGGTCTCCTCAAAATCTATGCCCTCAACTTGACTAAAGCCTTTGGCAACAAGCCTGGCCTTAAACCTATCTATTTCACCATTTGATTTGTATTTGACTTTGTAAACCATTTATTTACTCCCAATGGTTTTCTTCCCATTTGGAAGATCAACTATATCCCAAGTGTCATTACTATATAAGTCAGAAAGTTCATCATTCATGGCGTCTATCCACCTTTTATCCCTACATGCTTCTTTATAGTTAACAGGTTCAGAAGTTTTATTTAAGTTGGCAGCAAAGCGCATATTTTCACTAGATAGATTAGCATAGTTAACAACTTTATCATAGTTGTATTTAGCATTTCCAACAATGAAGTCACTAAATCTTTTAGGGGCAGACACATATCTAGTGGACTTTCTAAGATTAGGTTGGTTACCCTCAGGAAGGAGACTGATTCATCATTTGTACCACTTGACTCAACCCTCACAGACTTAATTTGAGACTCACTATGATGCTGAACATTAGCCATGTCACCTGGCGCAAATGACTGTGAGTGTCAGCAACATCAACTGGCTCATTTGAGCTACTGTGTTGCTGTGTTTAAGGTATAGAATCAGGAGACTCCTTCTCTTCATCATTGGGATTTGTATCACTTGAAGATTCATAGATATCAAAAAAATTGGAATGATTCAAAACATTTGTTTTGTCAAGATCAAGTTCAGAAAAAAGCTTGGTTTTAAAAGGGAAAATGGTTTCATAAAAACTGACATCTCGTGAGAAGGAGAATGTCCTTTGATCCAAATTACAAAGTTTGTATCCTTTTTTTTTTTAAATTTGAGTATCCCATAAAGACACATCGTTGAGCTCTTTCTTCAAGTTTATCGGTATTAGTTAAGACAGTAAAATAACATAGACATCCAAAAACTTTCAAGTGATAAAGAGAAGGTTCAAAACCATAAAGAAATTCATAAGGGGTTCTACCACCTAACACAGAAGAGGGTGTCCTGTTAATCAGATAAGCAGCAGTGAGTACACATTCAGACCAGAATCTTAAAGGAATACCAGATTGAAATAATAAAGCTCTTATAACATTCAGGAGGTGCCTATGTTTTCTTTCAGCAATCCCGTTTTGTTGGGGAGTGTAGGTGCACGAAGTTTGATGAAGTATGCCATGAATTTTAACAAAGTTTTCCATTTGAGTGTTAATAAATTCAGACCCATTATCACTTCTAAAGGTTTTGAGTTTTGTTTCAAATTGAGTGAGGATCAGATCATAGAAGTTTTTAATATTTTCAAACACTTCAGTTTTGGATTTCATTAGGTAGACCCAGACAGCTCTAGAGTAGTCGCCTACAATGGTGAGAAAAAATGTATACCCATCAAGACTGGGTCGTTTATACGGACCCCAAACATCAAGGTGAACAACGTCACCCACATTTTTAGACTTATGGTCACTTAAGGGAAAGGGAATTCTATGCTGTTTAGCCTTGTGACACGTGTCACACGGCTCAGCTTGTCCTGATTCATTTTTAAGTTTTAGAACATGTAGGACTTGGTCTACAGGATGACCAAGTCTTGAATGCCAGAGCTTTATTGTTTCAGTTTTATTAAAGCAAGCAATCACAGGTTTACTAGAATTACCACAGAAATAAAGACCATCCATATGCCTACCAATCATCAGGTTTCTCTTTAAGGATACATCCTGAATATAACAATTATGCTCATCAAAAACAACTTTAAGTTTGTTATCTTTAGCAAGTTTGTGAACAAAGATAAGATTCACATAATATTCAGGGATAACAAAGACATCTTTCAAGATCACATCTTCAGAGAGTTTAAAGCATCCTATTTGTTTAACTTTAGCATCAGTTTCATTTGGATGTTTGATAGTAATATCATACTCAGACACATCAACCAGATTAAACATGTTTTCATTGTTCATGACCATATGTTGATTAGCCTCCGAATCAACAATCCATTTTAGTTTATTTTGATGGAAAAAACTGGAGTTAAAGCAATAAGTGTTTTTATAAGATCCTAGAGAAGTGAAAGCACTATAGCACTTACCACTCATGTTAGATTTGGGAGAATCTTCCAGCTTATTTTCATTTAGAAGGCCTAGCAGCTTAGAAAACTGACCAGCAGTTAAAGCATTCAATGAAGAATTAGCAGATTGATCATTCATAGCATTGGCAACAGAACTATTAGCAGACACATTTGTCTTAGACCATTGAGAATTGTTTTGATTTGACTTATTTCTATAGTTTGGAGGATAACCATGAAGTTCAAAACATTTTTCAATCACATGACCAACCTTATTGCAGTGAGTACATTTTAAGTTGGGATTAGGACCTTTGTTAAAACGTTTTCTATTTTCATTATATTGTGTTGCCTTGGCAACAAAACCAACATTGGGAATTTTTGAGGATTTATTTGAATCTCTGTGTGATTCTTCTCTAGAAATGATAGAAAAAGCAGTTTTGACAGTAGGTAAAGGAACCCTAGTTAACAGGTTGATAAATGTCATCTAATCCCATTAAGAACTGTATAAGTTTAATCAGTTGACTGAATTCATTGTATTTAGTTGAAGCATCACAAGTACAGGAAGGTAGTTGAACCATGGCATCAAATTGTTTCCACATAGTATTGAGTTTATTATAATATTCAGAAACACTAGTGTCACACCCCAACCAATGGCGGAAACATCGGGATGAGACGAAGTGTGAAGATTGCTCGAGACATCATAACGCTAATAATCGTGACAAGTATTTAAATAATCGTTTCATTTCATTTCTAAAGAATCAAGTACAAGGTTTTGAAACAAAGTACAACAACATGAATAATAAAATGATACAATACAAATACAATTCTTTCTAAGTGTGTATCTAAGCATCCTACTAGATTCCATGCATCGTCAACATCCACCTGTAACATGTTAAAATAAAGTTCAATGCAAAAGCAAAGGCGAGTATACAAGTTTGATACATACATAGCAAAAGATAAGTTTTTTGAACAATTCCTCATAGCAAGCATGTGATTCAAGATAAGCCTTTAAATATGGTATGTGTCTAACATATCAAACCAAGGAAACGCAATATGCTCATGACATAACCGAGATAAAGGGGCGGGTCGTTAATCCTATAGCGCTACATATGTCACGGTTTGGCTCGTACGAAGTTAATGATAAATTCAACACATAAGATAAATCCAAGTTTAAAGCATCAAGCCATCACGTATACAAGCATGTTATAGGGATGTTCATGTGTTTAAGCAAAATGTTCATGTGTAAGTTTGTTGGTAGATAAACATGTTACACCCCAAAAGTGGTAAAAGTAAAAAGGGGAATACGAGCATACTCACAAAGTTTGCATATGTTTTCCGACTATCCAATGTGACAAAGTTGACGAGGTTGGAAGGTTGAATGCGTAAAGGTTTAAGTTCAAGCATGTTTAGAGTCGAGATTCAGAATGAAAGTGACATGAAAATATTATATCAAAATATTCATTTTCACACATAACACTTGTATGACACTTGGTAACCACAAGGGTTATAATGATTTCATGAGTTGAACACCCATAAGAATCATAACAAGGTTTAGGTCCTTAGATGATAACCTACTACTTTGACAAATGAATATGATTTCAACATCAAAGATTCGAGTGTACATAGATAGTATTTAGGTTGTATAATATACACATATTATTAAGTCCAAATGTTTAAGTATTCAAGTAAGAGGTAGAAGATTACATCTTCATTTAGGTACCTTAAGTTGAGTCATGGGTGTCATGGATGGGTAGGAAGACAAGGCTTCCATTTAGGTACCCCTTTGATGTTCACCACTACACTTGATGTAAAAACAACCAAGGAGGGTCATGAACTAAGGTCATTACATGTATGTAAAGTAAACTAACTAATAGAAATCATCAAATCATGTGAGGATTGTATGTTTGGACAACCCAAGTTGTTCCATAATCACTCATGTATCAAAGACTATGTTTGACATGATTTGTGGGTTGAAACCCTAGACAAAACACCAAGTTTATGAGGTTTAATCCTCTGATTTCAAATGTCTCAACCTTGTTTTTAAGCTTAACCAACCATGGGATAAGTTGTAAGCATTAGGACAAAGGTATGAGATGTGTTGAACACAAGTTACATAGGTTTAAACAAGTTTTTGATGAACATAAAAACAAACAGAAAGTTTATGGACGATTTCGGGGCATTTCCAGGTCTGATTTCTCCAAGGAGAAGTCTAGGAATCGAACCCCATGATTATCCAAGTAAGTAGGAAAAAGAATCAAGTGATTTCGTTAAGAAATGAGTGAGTTATGCTCATTTTCGTGAAGGGGTGTCAATCTGCTCGAACCTTTGCTTTCAGCTACGGTTTGGAGGATGTTTTGAGAGTTTTTAGTGTTGCAAAAGTGGTAGGGAGGCTGGTTATAAGTGGTATTTATAGGGGGAAGGATTAGGGTTTCAATGGGTTGGGCTTTGGAAGTGTTTAGAAGGGGTTACACCTTGAAACTAGCCCACAAAACCCAACTATATGGGGCTGAATCTTGCTGAATTGGGCTGCCATATTTCTTTATTTTTTTTTTATTTTTTTTTAAAAACATTATAATGAGTAATTTTGTTAGTTAAGTTGTGTAATAATATGCAACAATGTTTCCCCTAACTTGTAACAAGGTGAAATATGAAATAAAACATGATTTAACTAGGTAAAAAGTGTAATGCACAAGTATGTAACATGTTTGTAAGTGACAAGTATATATCACATATTAGATGATTAACCGTTGTATAAATAAGCATATTATTAGGGGTTTTAGGTATCAACAATATAAGGACAAGCATGGACATGCATCGTGAATAAGTATCGTATAAGTATGAATTACAAATAAGGATTCGATGTACAATGAATTCGAACGTATGAACATGTATGAATATGTAGATGGTGAATTTAAAGAAATACGAATTTTATTATTGATATAAGTCTCGGATTTTACAACGGATACAACGAATAGACGACTACAAGAATGTAATACTTAAAAAAAATAGAAATACAAATAAGACTTTCTATTTATGGAAAGTACGTAGAAGCAGGGCGTTACAACTAGCTCCATTTTGATTAACAGAGTTAATCTTTTGGTATAACCCAAACACTACTGACCCATCAACCCTGTCATTAGTGTCCTTTAAGTCACTCCAGACTTCACTAGCAAGCCTAGAGTAAACTTGACCAACATATAATTCTTCAGAAACAGAATTGAGAATCCAAGTTAAAACAACAGAATTGCATCTATCCCAATGACTTGCTAGAACATCATCTTTAGTTGATTTGGTACAAGTACCATTAATAAACCCTAGCTTATTCTTAGCAGTTAAAGCAAGTTTCATAGCATTTTACCATACCACATAATTCTCAGTTCCTTTCAATTTGATATTAATAATAGTAAGACTACTAGAGTCACTAGTATGCAGGTATAACGGGTCACTTGCATCTAATTTACTGACCAAGGTGACAGAGGATTCACCTTGATTCTCTATATCAGGCATTATAGCACACAGTCACAATAAAGCAGATAATCACAAGTGTAGTAACAGCAAAGGAAACAGCCACACACACAAAAAAAAAACAGATAAACACAGAATCAGTAACAGCACAGCAAAAAGCAAGCAGAAGCAAAGGACAATAGGTCAGGGACGAAGCGAAGCCTGAACAAAGGTCCGATCAGAGGTTCATCACTCAAAAGGTGCCTCCGCAGACAATATTCAGGGAGCTTAAAGACACAGACAAATGTAACAGAGTGGACCCTCTCTGTATCCCAAATCAAACCGGTCTCACCTAAAAACCCGGTATCAATATGCCTAGACACAACAGTATAGAATAATGCAAACAACAAAAAAGAAGAAGGAATGGAAAGATCTCACAGTGTGTGCGTGCAAAGTCCAAAGGATCAAGACTTGTAACCTTCACTTAGGGTTACAAGAACTTGATCAGAAGACAGAAGACCAGATCTGTTGGTTTGCCCTAAAAGGGACCAACAAGAAGTTCTTCAAACAATTCGATGAGAAAACCCTAAAAATTAGGGTTTGGTATTTCCAACAGCGGCGCAGCAACCACGATCAAAAAATGGATCCAGGAAATAGATACGGCGGACCACCAAAGAACCACCACCAAAAAACAACCTTTAATTCAGAGTCCTTGGACTGAAACAACCGGAGAAACAGGCAACGAAGAGTGCAGCGGAAGATCACCAGAGCACCAAATTAACTTTGGGGCTCTGATACCATGTCAGAACTTCAAAGATTAAATTACAAAACAAGATAAAATGCAGTTTTATTAATAGGCTTCTTCGAATAACAGTACAAGAACACTAGCGAATCATCACATATTGACAGGCTTTACAAATGAATCAAAGGATTTGAAACAAGAACAAAGGATTCCTCCCGAATGTACGTGTGAGGGATCAGTAGATAATAGGGCTTTGAGAAGGAGAAACAATGAGATGCGGTGTGTGTAATCCCGAGACAACACCCCTCTTTTATAATGAAGCAATCGAGAAACCCTTAGCCCAATGAGCAGCCCACGAACATAAGCCCAGTTGGAACAAGAGACCAAAGGAAAAGAGCCTAGCACCATTGAATCACACCTCAAAGGAAACAAGATAAAAGGAAATATTAGAAACATTAAAACTGAAATAAAATATATATGATATTTTTAACAACCCATATACTCTTTTATTTATTTAGAAATTTCAAAAGTATTATATGTATCAACTTTTATATTGTTTATCATATTTAGAATATTTATTATGAGAATCCACAACATATATTCTTTGATAAAATATATTATGCTAAAGGAGAATCCACAACATATATTATTCCATAAAATATATTATGCTAAGAGAGAATCTACGCACAACATATATTTTTCTATAAAATATCTTATGCTAAGGGAACATATCACATATTTACTTAAAAACAATAATTATAAAAGTAGATTTTCACTACCCTACGTCATTATACATTTTATTAAGGGGGGCAGAGGTGTTTAAGATTGAATTATCCGGTTTTCGGTTATACAAAAATTCGATATCCGAAAATTTCAGATAGTGAATATCAAAATCCAATCCGTATCCGAAATTTCAGATATCCGAAAATCGTATATCCGAATTTTTGGATACAGATTCGGATATCCAAACGAATATCCGAATGCATGAAATATAAAAAAATGTTTTTTTTTTAAACTAAACCTATATCCGATATCCCAAATTTCCGACATTAAAAACTAAAAACATTCATGAATCCACGTCCGAATCCGATTATTTACAATATTTTTACTATATTTCAAATAAATATAAAGCTCGTATACTATATATAATTATAAAAAGTTAGTCTGCAGATATCGGATAATCGGATTATCCGAAAATTTTGAAATTTATATCCGAATTTGAATTCGAAAATTCGGATTATCTGAGTTTTGGATATCCGAGATATCTGAAATTTTAGATACTGATTTTCGAATATTTAGGATTCGTTTTTGGATCCAGATTTTTTTGTACATCCATATGAGGGGGAGGGGGAGGGGGTTGTTTCAGCGACAAAGTCTTTAAGGTTAGCGTAGAGCTCTCGTTAAAAGTCAAGGGGATTTTCGAAAGAAATATCGCATTTAAAAAAAAACGTACATATTTTTATTATTTAGTTTACAGAAACTTTGAGTGTATGTCCTATTTCATATATTAATGCTAATGTTAAATAGGGTTAGGATATAATAGGAAATTTATTTGGCTAAGAAGGCTAGGAAGTAATCTTAACCATCCATTTAGTTAATCAATGGCTAAGATTAAATAAGGGAAATTGAAGGGAAGAAAAGCGGCGCGTGGGTTTGTTTAGGGGCATTCTAGTCAATTCAAGGCAATAGTTTCTCTCTCCTCCAATTCTCCCCATTTTTTAAAAGTTAATACTCTTTCATACAACATTATTTTTTATAAAAACTGCACCAAAAAACGAGTGTTTTTTAATCTTTAAAACGAGTATACTATTGCTATATTTTCGGAAAAAAAAATTAAAACCCAGTTGCGTAAAACGCAATGGAAAAAACCCAGTTGCGTAAAACGCAATGAAAAAAAAACCTAAAATTGACATTTTTCTAAAACGCAATGCACAAAAAACACAAAGAAATGTCTTATTTGTAAAACGCAATGGCCAGAAAACACAAAGAAATGTCTTATTCCTAAAACACAATGGCCACAAAACACTTAAAATGTCTGTTTTCTAAAATGAAATGGACTGAAAACACATAAAAATATGTTTTACCTAAAACGCAATGCACAAAAAACACAAAGAAATGTCTTATTTATAAAACGCAATGGCCAGAAAACACTTAAAAATGTCTCCTTTCTAAAACGCAATGGCCTAAAAAAACATAAGAAAGTGTTCTCTCTAAAATGCAATGGACTGAAAACACCTAAAAATGTGTTTTACCTAAAACGCAATGACTAAAAACACTTCAAAAATGTGTTTTTCTAAAACGCAATGGCCAGAAAACACATAAAAATGTCTTAGTTCTAAAACGCAACGGCCTAAAAACACCAAAGAAAGTGTTTTCTCTCTAAAACACATTGAACCAGGACAATAGTTTTGTCTGTGAATTGTCTGAACTAGGAAGTAGGAGATCAAAAAGACTGTCTACGAATACAGTTTTCCAGAGACAATTTACAGAAAATTAAATATTCTGAAGCCCCGGACCCCGCCAAGATCGTAAAACGCATTGACTAAATCAAAAACCCAGATAATAAAAATGAAATTAAAGAATTTCTCACATGGATCGAAGTCGGTTTCTTCAACGATTGATGAAATTTGAATGATTGAAACACTTATCAGAGATCGAATCGAACAGATCGAATGATTATCTTCAAAATCACTAGAAAAAACGAGATTTTGTATGAAATTAAACTGGATTTTCTTCAAAAAAAAAAAAAGCTGAAGAACACGTTGATCGGGTGTTTGAATCATTGATTGGTGACGAAAATCGCACTATAATGTAGTGATTATTGAGATAGAAAGTGAAGAAATGGTTGAAGATGGTGGGTTTTGAAAATGGTGGGTTTTGATGTTACTGGGAAGAAGAAGGAAGAAAAAAAATGATAAGATTGACTAAAATACCCTTCTTCTTTGTTTTAAACTTTGCCACATGTCCTAATCCTATTGCTTCCTATACTTTCTAGGCAAAATAAACTTCCTATTTAATCGTCACCCATATTAAATATACTTAATAGATACATATATTTCTTTTAAGTTTATAACACTAAAAGTTTTTAGAGTAAACTGCCAAAATGGTCCTTGAGTTTTGGTTACTTTTTTCACTTTAGTTCAAAACTCAAACCTTTTGAATCTGTGTCACTGTGGTTTCAATTTTGTTCCCATTTTCATCCAAAATCAAAATCTGGTCAGATTTTTTTTTGTTAACATCCAGTTTTTTTTTTTGTCTTTTTCCCCCTTTTTAATGAATGGAAAAATGGTCTTTTAACGTTTTATTATAACAAATTAAAAAAAATCTAACCATTTCGCCCTTTGTTAAAAGAGAGGAAAAAGACAAAAAAAAATTGGATGTTAACTGAAAAATCTGACCAGATTTTGCTTTTGTATGAAAATGACAATAAAATTAAAACCACAAGGACCCAGATTCAAAAGGTTTGAGTTTTGGACTAAAGTGACAAAAGTAAACAAACCTCAAGTACCATTTTGTCAGTTTACTTAAGTTTTTATAAAAGAGAGAATTTGTATACAATATAATTATTTTTATATACAAATTCGTATGTAATGTTTAGTGTTTTGCAAATGATTTTTTTATATTAAATGGAACATAACTTTTGAAGATTTTCTATGTTGTAAATGCGAATGAGTCGAGTTGCTCCTAAACTACCCACACTAAAAACTTTTCTTTTGGATATTTTTTTTACAATTCCTTTTTATTTTTGTCGTAACCCCCGACCCCTGCCCAGGAGCGGGTGCCGCGAGCCAGTCAGATGGTATCGGTGTTTATTAATTTGGCAGCAGAATACATTAGGACCGTAGTTAGGAAATATTTTTATCAGAGTTAAACACCAAACTTTTATAATATTAAATGGGATAAAAACCCAAGTTTCCATTACAATATATTTATAGGGATAAACCCTAGTTTATTGAAAACAAAACTCATTTTTAATTATGTAACTTTTATAGCCACTTTTCCAAGCCTTCAGTGCTCTCCAGCTAGCTTCTATGAGCTTTCACATTTTGTTACCTGAAACGCATTTTAAAAAGGTTTTATCAGCAAGAAATACTGACGAGTGCATCCCAGTTTAATCAAAACAGTTTTACAACTTCACAGTATTGAGGGTATCCGCAATTACATTTGTTTATATCTACTCAATTACTCATTCAGTACTGTCAACACCTGACTTGTAAGTCATATTGCTCATTGGCTAACTCTTTGTCCAATGGTAACGTCTTTCACATTTTGTATACAAAACCCCAACATACCGGCAGTAATTGTAGAATCACAAATACTCAATTACTGTTAAGTGTCTATTTCAAAAATTTAAGGTTTTGGTAGAACATTTTGACTCACGAAGTAATTTATAAAAAGGTGGCAAAAAGCAGATGTACTCACATGGTTTACTTAGGTAAACTAAAGTTTTCTGGTGAATCTCCTGGTTATAATCTATTAAAATTAAACAATGCACAGGTGTTAGTAAAATAACCAAAATCATATTAACCGTACAACACGAGACAGAACTCCAATGACTGAGTCAGGCAGAGCCTTGACATGCATTACGAAGTCCTAGATCAATCGGGTGTAACACGAGAAAGAACTCCAACGACTGAGTCAGGCATAGCCTTGACATGCGTTACAGAGGCCTAGATCGATCGTGTAGGGTAACAAATAGGGTTATAATACTTACAACGAGGCAGAGCTTCGCTTTATAGGGGTATAATTTCTCAAGGGTTTTAGCCTACTAGTGATCAGAGAAAAGAAATAAATTTGAACGAGGAACAACTGAGTTCGACCACCCCTTTTATAGGCTGATCGGCCAGTCTGATGCGCCCCGCGACCAAGTTGGCTTCGGCCTTCGCGGCCCGCGAGAGCCCATGTGGCGTTTATAGCTTCGCCGAGTCAAGGGGGTAGCCCTGCCACGTGTTCGACGCGTGGCACAATTGTGTGCCGGACAAGTTTAGGCCGTTGCGCCCAGCGACAGACCCAGGGTGACTAGGTCGCGGCCCGCGAGCGACTCTATTATTTGTTTTTGTTTGATTTTTTGTAAATATTAGGGTATTTCGGGCTCGTTTCTCGCATACGGGGTATATAAGAAACGTTTTAGGGTTACGCTAAGGGTTCTAGGAGGGTTGTTATAATTTTGATCTAAATATACTTCAGCGTCGATTTTTTTTTGAATCGCTATAAAGAGTGTCTATACCAATTGAATTTTCGTAGCGAAACGCGTGGTAGTTTTGCTAGTTTCCATTATTTGTGCATGCTTTGTTATTTTATCATGCATTTTGTTATCATATCTTTTTGGAATATTGGATTTTTATAATCTCAACTATTTGTCGTTGGACGTCAGTAGTCCCAACTTAAAAAATAATCATTGGCAGTCCCAACTATTGACATATTAGCCACCAATGGACCCTGAGTAACAGATCACTAACGTCGTTAGTCTCCGGTCGCCGAGAAACCCTTTTGGACAGAAAAAGGTTTCTAAAGATCCGATTTAAGGTTACAAAAAGGTCTGAGACACAAATGTTGAGTTTTCCGGGCAAAAAAGTTGAGTTTTCCGACAAAAAAGAAGTTTTCCGGCGAAAAGGAGTTTTCCGACGACTTCAATAATTGGGGCTTTTACTAGAAAATGGTTTCTAAAGGTTCGTAATAAGGTCACAAAGAGGTTTGGGACGAAAATGTTGCGTTTTTCAGCCAAAAATGAGTTTTCCGGTTAAAAAATATTTTTCCGGCGATCAGAGACTAACGGTGTTAGGGTTCTATTAGTCAGGGTCCATTGGATGTCAATATGTTAATAGTTGGGATTGGCAGTGGTTACTTTTAAACTTAGGACTATCGACGGCCAACGAATAGTTGATATTATTAAAATCGAAATGTTGTTTTTACGTAGGAGTTATGGTTGCTAGTGCTCAACAATTAAGCAAGTGAAATCGATTAAATTAAGCCAACAAACACCACCGATTGCCTCCAAAGAGCGACTCTTTTCATTGATAATAAGTTAATAAAAACAATCCAAATAGTCCAAAGCGAAACCATAAACCTTGCGGGTTTATATACTACCGTATTACATTACAATACTAATTATTTGACACATAGTCAGATGCATTCATATTCAGAAAACAAGTAAACTTACGACTCAAGTAGATGATGCTTCAAGTTTTACAACTAGGACTTTCAGTTTCTGGTACAGGAATCAAGTTAAACGACAATACAAAGCGAAGCTTTCTGACTCACCTGACCACTCGGAATCATACGGCCTGTCTTGCAATACAAAGCGAAATTCTCGCAATTGTTGCTAAGCAAATTATAATTTCCAGATCCATTCGACTGTTTCAACAGACAGATGGCTCTGTTGATCACATCCTGGGGTGGATCTGATGGCGCACTGGTGCATGTGCCACGTAGGAATACGAGAGAAGCCATGCCTTCGCTCTCTCCATACAGATAGAGGCTCAGTGGACAGTCTTCGATGAAACAATTCAAACAAGAGATGGTTACACCACTCCCTGGTTGATGATATCCACAGTAGTAAGTGCATAAACACGAACCAGAACCACAACTGTGTCCACTTATAGGTTTTGAAAATTCACAGCCAGTGGAGTTGGAACCTGAAGATGAAAATAAACCACTGGAAGACAAGTTCAATCCAAAGAAAGAAGTAGCCTTTGCTTGATCGCTGGTTAAATGGATAACCTTGTTTTCACCGACATAAATACCTGTATTATGTGTTGTTTTACCATAGTTGAGGATATATTAGCTTTCACAAAATTTAATCTATATTAAGAGGGATCTTTATACAGATACAAATGATTAACAGTTTTGAGTATTTGAATGGAACATTAACTTGTCCAAACACTCATCTGATTGTAGAACACAAAGCAAAGACAGAGGGGATACACAGTTATAGCATACCGTGGTGGGTGTAAGTGAATCGAGCTCTCCAAACGAAAATGTGGTCTCCTGGCTTGATTTCATCTCGATGAACCATTCTGATTTCCGATTATTTACAGAGTGGTATACTCTCTCTATCTTACAAAGCCTTAGAATGTTTTAAATAAAAGAGTTAGTTTTGTTGTTATGTAAGATTAAATATATTACGTATTAATATTTAATCTATAGCCATCATAATCATTTGCATTATAGAGATCAAAATATATTAGAACCTATTATTTAATTAGTTGGTAATTGTTGATGGACCATATTACCCTTAGTAACTAATTAGGTTTCCTCCTGGGTGCTTATATAAGGAGAGTTATGTGGAGGTTTAGGGGTTACTCAGTTACACAATTACACCACCCCATTAGCCATAACATCATCACGAAACCTCCTCTCCAAACCGATATCCCTTTTCGGTTTTCTTAGCCCCATCATCAGTTAGCATCCTAAGGAGGAACCAGATCACCCTGACAAAGATGTCGAACTCAATGTCGTCTTCTCTCACTGGATTCTCCTCTGCACTGTCTGCGGTGACAGGTATGATTTATTGTTTTCCTTCATGTATAAACAGAACTGAACCAACATGTGGTATCAGAGCATATGTTGATTAGTCAGTTCTGTTTTCGTATCCATAATTCTGGGATTGAAACTTGGAAAACGGAATTTTTTTGAAACCTTATGAACCTAACAGCCGATTTCGAGTCATGGAGATCGACTCGAGATCTCTGTTTTCGGGAAAAAGATTAATTATATGTTCACCGAATTAACTGGATTATGTTTTTAGCCGAAATCTGTTTAGAAGTCTTAAAAGTTTCAGGTTTCGGGTTCCAGAATTTTATTTTTTTTATGATTAGCGTTCATCATGTTCATGAGAAAATTCGAAAATTCTATTATGTTTTGGAATGATTTAGGATTAATGGGTGTTTTTCCATGTTTGATCTAATTCTATCTTTTTAATTTTATTCGAAACTGTTATTAGATAAACAGTTACCATATTTTTCGAAACATGTTGATAAAATTAGATCATTTTAAAACAGGAAATAATATCTCATAATCCGTTAGATTTCGAATTTTCAGTTATGTTATCACAATTAACAGCTGTAACAGGAAGTTTCGAGATCATCAGATTGCGACTAGAGACCATCAGTCTCGACTCGAGACCATAAGGTCTCGACTCGAAATCATAAGGGAGCAAAAGGTCTACAACTCGAGACTATAACGTGCTGACTCGAGACAAAGGTCTCGACTCGAGACCATAACGTGATGACTCGAGACAAAGGTCTCGACTCGAGACCATAACGTCACAACTCGAGACCGTGGTTGCGACTCGAGACCATAACGTCATAACTCGAGACCGTGGTTGCGACTCGAAACCTCATTATTTTAGTTCGATCCGCGCTAACGGGTAGTTTGCTATTAAATAATTGGTTTTGTAATTTTTCAGTTAAATAATCAGAATCAGGTAATGTTTTGCAAAACCAGAATAGCTTAACTTGAATGAGCTTTTGATATATCATTTATGGCCAAAGCTGACTTGATACATCTACTTATTAGATAAACAGTTACCATATTTTTCGAAACATGTTGATAAAATTAGATCATTTTAAAACAGGAAATAATATCTCATAATCCGTTAGATTTCGAATTTTCAGTTATGTTATCACAATTAACAGCTGTAACAGGAAGTTTCGAGATCATCAGATTGCGACTAGAGACCATCAGTCTCGACTCGAGACCATAAGGTCTCGACTCGAAATCATAAGGGAGCAAAAGGTCTACAACTCGAGACTATAACGTGCTGACTCGAGACAAAGGTCTCGACTCGAGACCATAACGTGATGACTCGAGACAAAGGTCTCGACTCGAGACCATAACGTCACAACTCGAGACCGTGGTTGCGACTCGAGACCATAACGTCATAACTCGAGACCGTGGTTGCGACTCGAAACCTCATTATTTTAGTTCGATCCGCGCTAACGGGTAGTTTGCTATTAAATAATTGGTTTTGTAATTTTTCAGTTAAATAATCAGAATCAGGTAATGTTTTGCAAAACCAGAATAGCTTAACTTGAATGAGCTTTTGATATATCATTTATGGCCAAAGCTGACTTGATACATCTACTTATCATTCAAGTATTACGAAAGCTATGCTAAGTGTGCATCATAAGCATGAATGTTTTAATATCTGGCCAAAGCTGATTTAATTCTTTCATAGATGGCATACTTAGCAAGTGCATAACTAAAGTGATTGTTTCAATTTCTGGCCAAAGCTGATTTGTTACAACCACTTTGCACATATGCTTAAATGATTACACTTCTGGCCAAAGCTGTTTTGTCTTCGTTTAAGTAGAATTTTTAGTTAAGTCTATTATTTTGATGTTAGTAATAGACATTATCACAGCTTCATTATGTAAAATGGTCATTATTTTGCCTGCCTTAGTTTAACGTGCCCTTAGATCACATTAGGATTTCTTCCTTAGTATCATAACTTGCTCATCTTATTTCCACTATCAGCACCCAACTGCGGGATTCCACCTTTGACTGGTGATAACTTTGCTGCATGGAAGGATGCTCTCGTGCTTACTCTCGGCTTGCTTGATTTTGATTATGCTCTAAGAGAGAAAAAGCCAGCGGACCTTACCACTCAAAGTACTGCTGCTGAGCAGTTAACTCATGAAAAGTGGACGAGGTGTAACCGCATGTCTCTCATGTTTATGAAGCAATCCATAAGCAATGCAATCAGGGGAGCTATTCCTGATTCTGAAGATGCTAAAACCTACTTGGAACATGTGGAGGCTCAGTTCAAAGGGACGTCTAAGGCGCACGCTAGTACTCTTATTCTCAAGCTGGTGACAACTAAGTATGATGGGAGGAGCGGCATTCGCGAGCACATCATGATGATGAATGACATGGCCAATAAGCTGAAGGGGCTGGAAATGGAAATCAGTGATGGTTTCCTTGTTCATTTCATCATTACTTCGCTTCCTTCGTCCTTTGAAGCATTTAAGATCAACTACAACACTCAGAAGGAAAAATGGACGATGAGTGAGCTGGTCGCCATGTGCGTACAGGAGGAAGAGCGCATGAGGATGGATCGCACTACTGATGTTGCCAACTTCACCACCTCCAACTCTAAGAAAAGGAAGAACAATTATCAGAGGAAGGATGCTTCAAAAGTCCAAAGGCCTAATCCTAACTCTAATACAAGTACACCTTCCAGCTCTAAGAACTCCTTAGGCAGTATCCGCTGCAAGTTCTGTAAAAAGACAGGACACATGCAGAAGGAATGCCCTGACTTTAAGGAGTGGCTGGCTAAGAAAGGTAACGATTATTTTATGATACTTGAGTCCTATAATTTAAGTGTTCCTGCTAATTCTTGGTGGTTTGATTCTGGTTCTATGGTTCATGTTACCAATTCTACTCAGGGATTCCTTTCAATCCGGAAGCTGGAAAGAAACCAAAGAACGCTTAAGGTTGGGGATGATCGAGAATTAGAAGTGAAGGCCATTGGAACATTACAATTAGTTATGAAAACTGGTTTATGTATTAAACTTTATGATACCTTATATGTTCCTGAGGTAACTCGGAACCTTGTATCAGGACCAAAGTTAGACATGGACGGTTTTATTGTTTCCCATGGTCATCGCAAACTCTCTATCCATTATGATTCTGTTCTTTATGGTACTGGTGTTCTGGATGGAGGTCTCTATAGATTAGAACTAGATGATGGCTTTTCCAAATCTTTGTTGTCATATAACATTAATGAATCACTCACAAAGATGGAAGAGAAACGAGACTTAGAGACTTCATCCATGTTGTGGCATCAGCGTTTAGGCCACATTTCAAAAGAGCGATTAAATCGTCTCGTAAAGGATGAAGTCTTACCTCCTCTCGATTTCTCTGACTTTGGAACATGTGTCAAATGTCTTAAAGGTAAAATGACATTAGCGAATAAGAAAGGTGCCACTAGGAGCTCTAATTTATTAGAACTCATTCACACTGACATTAGTGGTCCCTACCAAATCGCTGGCATAACAGGACATACTTCATTTATCACCTTTATTGATGATTATTCTCGTTATATGTACTTGTATCTTATTAAGGAGAAATCTGAATCTCTAACAACTTTTAAAGATTATAAGGCTGAAGTTGAAAAGCAATTAGATCGTCAGATTAAAGTTGTGAGATCAGATAGAGGCGGTGAGTATTATGGAAGACATACTGATGTGGGTCAAGCTCCTGGTCCATTTTATGAGTTTTGTAAGGGCCAGGGGATTGTGAACCAATACACCATGCCTGGTACACCTCAGCAGAACGGTGTAGCTGAAAGAAGAAACCGTACCCTTATGAACATGGTGCGCAGTATGTTAGCCAACACTAACTTACCATTATTCCTCTGGACTGAAGCGTTAAAAGCAGCTGTTCATATACTCAATAGAGTTCCTTCTAAGTCTGTCCCTAAAACTCCTTATGAACTTTGGACAGGAAGGAAACCGAGTCTTAAATATATGAAAGTATGGGGCTGCATTGCTGAAGCAAAACTTTACAATCCTTTCCTAAGGAAACTTGACCCTAAGACAGTTACCTGTTTCTTTATCGGGTACCCTGAGAACTCGAAGGGTTATCGTTTCTATTGTCCTTCCCATGTCACCCGTATTGTTGAAACCAAGCGTGCCGCGTTCCTGGAGGATTTCAAGGTCAGTGGGAGCAGTACCAACCCTTATGAAGAATTGCAAGAAGTACAAGACGCGGGGGGGAGAGACTCGTCGCTTACCATTACTCCGATTACTCCTCTTGTACCCAATGCAACTATTGTACCTGAAGCTACTGCACCAACTCCAAATTCACCTCTACAATCAGAACCCATTATACCTCATGACGAAGGCACATCAAACGCTCAAAACCAAGACAACGCTGAACCCGATAATCCACTCAGGAGGTCATCCAGGCAAAGAAGGTCTCCTAATTGGGATGATTATGTTACCTACCTGACTGAAATGGATCCCGGAAAGCTCAATGATCCTATCTCTTACAATGAAGCCATTAGCAGTGATCAGTCTTCTGAATGGAATAAAGCAATGATTGATGAGCTTGAATCCATGAAGAAAAATGACGTTTGGGATTTGGTAGAATTACCCAACGGAGTCAAACCCGTAGGATGCAAATGGGTGTTCAAAACAAAACTAGATCCGAATGGGAACGTTGAACGCTACAAAGCGAGATTGGTTGCAAAGGGCTACACTCAGAAAGAGGGAATTGATTATCAAGAGACGTTTTCACCTGTCTCTCGTAAAGATTCATTAAGGATCGTCATGGCCCTAGTAGCTCATTTCGATTTAGAGCTGCATCAGATGGACGTTAAAACCGCTTTCCTTAACGGAGATTTGGACGAAGATGTTTACATGAAACAACCTGAAGGCTTTAAACCTGAGGGTCAAGAGCATCTAGTCTGTAAGTTGAAGAAATCCATTTACGGGTTGAAACAAGCATCACGTCAGTGGTACCTCAAGTTTGATGAAGTCATGAAGAGGCAAGGTTTTATGAAGAATCAAGTGGATCAATGCACCTACCTCAAGATGAGTGGGAGTGACTTTACTATACTTGTCCTTTACGTAGATGATATTCTATTGGCAAGTAATAGTTTAGATATGTTGCATGAGTCGAAGCGTTTACTCTCGCATAACTTCGACATGAAGGATCTCGGAGATGCTTCTTACGTCATTGGCATCGAAATTCACCGAGATAGACACAAAGGGATCTTAGGATTATCCCAAAGGGCCTACATAGATCGTGTCCTTACACGATACAACATGCAACAGTGCAAACCCTCCGTCGCTCCAGTAGTTAAGGGAGATGTTTTCGGTTCATTCCAGTGTCCGACAACAGAGGTTGAGAAGGAGAAAATGAGCCAGATACCTTACGCGTCAGTAGTCGGGAGCTTGATGTATGCTCAAGTCTGTACTCGTCCAGATATCGCTTATATTGCTGGAATGCTAGGCCGTTATCAGACTAATCCTGGCTTAGATCATTGGAAAGCAGCTAAGAAGGTACTTCGATATCTGCAAGGGACGAAAGACTATAAGCTGACTTATAGAAGAAGTGATCATTTAGAAGTGGTGGGCTATTCTGATTCTGACTTTGCCAAATGCAAAGATGACAAGAAATCCACTTCGGGCTATATCTTTATGTTAGCAGGCGGCCCTATCTCTTGGAAGAGTCATAAACAACAGTTGACCACAACTTCCACAATGATGGCAGAGTACATTGCTGTTTATAACGCAACCTGTCATGGAATGTTGCTTAGAAATCTGGTCGCTGGACTCAAAATCGTTAATTCCATTTCTAGACCATTGAAGCTTTACTGTGATAATTCAGCTGCCGTTAGTTTCTCGAACAGTAACAGTTCGACTGGAGCTGGTTTATATCTCGATACGAAATATCTATTTGTACGTGAACGTGTTGAGGAAAATAATCTTTGTATCGAGTATATTAGTACTAAGGATATGCTTGCGGATCCGATGACTAAAGGTCTCCCTCCTAAGGTTTACGAAGAACATGTTCGGAATATGGGATTTAGTAAAGACCTTATTTGAGCATATTGTACTAGCTTATGTTATATGATTAATGAAATTTCCTCAAGTTTGATTTTGTATGTCTGTTAGAATATGTTCAACCGGTATAATGGCATATAGACAAATAAAAGTTACAAATCAAACAAAGGGCTTACGCGTATTTTGATCATGACGATTAGGTTTTAAATTAAGGCTATAGTATGATTAATGGGGGTCCTGAGTCGCATAATGATTCAACGGCTGTATTTTTCTGCTATAGTACTTGTTTAAGGCTAAAATGAGTGTTAACTCCTGATCAGGCTTATCTAATACTCATAGTAAATGATTACTCGGCTAAGTGGGAGAATGTAAGATTAAATATATTACGTATTAATATTTAATCTATAGCCATCATAATCATTTGCATTATAGAGATCAAAATATATTAGAACCTATTATTTAATTAGTTGGTAATTGTTGATGGACCATATTACCCTTAGTAACTAATTAGGTTTCCTCCTGGGTGCTTATATAAGGAGAGTTATGTGGAGGTTTAGGGGTTACTCAGTTACACAATTACACCACCCCATTAGCCATAACATCATCACGAAACCTCCTCTCCAAACCGATATCCCTTTTCGGTTTTCTTAGCCCCATCATCAGTTAGCATCCTAAGGAGGAACCAGATCACCCTGACAAAGATGTCGAACTCCATGTCATCTTCTCTCACTGGATTCTCCTCTGCACTGTCTGCGGTGACAGGTATGTTTTATTGTTTTCCTTCATGTATAAACAGAACTGAACCAACATGTTATGTAATTTAATTACTAAAACTAAATACAAGTAATAGTTAAAAGTCGAGGTTTTTTTTTTTTTTTTCAAAACTAAGGGTTAGGGATGGTTATCACTCACCATCTATTTATCACTCACAAAATCCAATCAATTTCCGCCATGTCATCAACCATTATTCTATCACTCACAACCTTTTTTAGTGGAAATGCCTATCGCTCACAACACCCAACAATAACCTCACATCCTTCCATTTATCACGCGTCAATTTTATCACAGAAATTAAAATTCACGCGTTAAAGTTTGTTGGTGACGGTGGTTTGTGCCATTCTTCCACGCGTTGAAAATCTTCATCACGGACAAAAAAGCCACCGCCCCGGGTGGCCTAACACCATTATTCACAACTAGCGTCGGCTTGACCAAAATTTGAAAAATAATGCGATTTCTGTTTGAAATGGCGATTTAGTAAATGTTGAAGGCTTGTAAGACTAGATGTCAGGGAATGTAAGAGAGCAATCACTATTACCAATAGCAATTTCTAGCACGAAAAACTAAATCACCATTTTGAATGGCGATTTTTGACACGGGACTAAATCGCCATTTTAAACGGTAATTTTTGCCAAAAAAAAAAAAAAGTAAAACACCATTTTGAACGGTGATTTATTGCCACGTTCAATTTTGTGTAATTTTTTAGATGCCCTTTTCATACATAAAAGACAACGCTTTTTGTAATTCTTTTTCTTTTGTCCATGTGTATTTTGGAAATATGATGCTAAGTTGTTTGACTTTCAAGGCTTTGTGGTATACTTTAAGCTTTTTTAACTTGATCTATGTGTCATATCAAGTTATCAACCATTTTTTCCTATTTCACTATGTCTTATTTCAAGGAAATGGTTTAAGACAAAATTGCACAAATCAACTTTTATGTTATATCTAAACTACACTTCATACATTTCACTATGAAATCGGCCAAACTCAACCTTTATGTTTATGTTTTGTTAAATTTTATAACCTTTACAACTAACGTCGTCCAAAAACTCAGTAACTTACGTCACATGCTTTGCATGTGAGGTTACTATGGTCTTTTATAACATAAAGGTTGATTTGTGCAAAAATATTATACATAACATAAAGATTGATTTATGCAAAAATATTATATATAACATAAATGTTGATTTATACAAAAATATTATTATACATAAAGAGACCATTACACCTGCCGTTCCATACCCTCTTTTATTCACACATTTTTGACAATGTTTACATTGTGTGTGTTGTGAAGGATAATCAAAGAAGATCAAAAGAAAGGACTGAATCTCATTGATTTATTTCATTGAATTCTAACTTTTACGGTTACAATGCAAAGATTAAATATAAAACCAAAGACACATAAAAAGGAAACCTAATAATAGCAAATCTCCTAAATCACGACAGAATAGGAAACATAATATTTCTTTTCTTTAACACTCCCCCTCAAGTTGAATTATGGGATTTTCAAAATTCAACTTGGCCATTTGGGTTTTGGCATTTGGTTTTGATTTGGGTTTTCGGTTTTTTTTTGGGTTTTTGGTTTTTGGGTTTTTTGGTTTTTGGTTTTTGGGTTTTGTTTTTTGTTTTTTTTTTTTTTTGTGTGGAAACGTAATACTTCGCCTTTTAGGATGCTCAGTGCCACGTCCATCCATCCTGATCTTCAACCTCAGATGTGCATTCATTTTGAACACTAATTATTTGTTTAGAAGCATTACTGTCGCCATCCTTCTCATCGCTGTTGTTACCTATGGCAATGACAACCTTCCCCTCTTGATTCGGGTTCTTAGTTTTGTAGTTGTCACTCCACCAGTCAGGGAAACCAACGATTTTAAAGCACTACTCTTTGGTGTGTCCCCTCATATCACAGTGACTACATTTCAGTTTGGATTTGTCGATTCGGGATGATGATTTTCCAGTGAAGTCTGACCGCCGCTGTCCCTTCGTGATTAACCCCTGTCCATCGATTTCAGTGATTTCTCCAGCGACAAGCCCCGCTGCCACGCCGGACTGAGAAGTTTCAGAGATGGTACCAAGGATTCCTTGATGTGCCATCTCCTTCCTTACAGTTGCGTAGGTTTGCTCAACCGAGGGAAGGGGATCCCACCGAAGGATTTCTCTTTTGACTGGGTCAAACTTCCTATCAAGAGCATTCAGGAATTGGAATAATTTTTGTTCAGACCTGATATTGTTATATGTTGCTATGTCAGCAGAGCAGGTCATTGGATTCGGATCCCTTCGATCTATTTCTCCCCAAATTCCTTGTAACTTGATCCAGAAATCTTCAAGGGCGGAGCCGTTTTGCTTGAGTTCGTTTGCTTTGACTTGTAAATCGAAGGTTTGTAGTTTATCTTTCCCACTGCTATATCTTTCCCACAACGCCTTCGCAGTGGGGAACTCGGTGAGGTTACCGGCTAACCCTGGTTCAATGTTTTGTATGAGCCACGAGAACACGACTAGATCGTCCTGTTCCCACTGCTCGTATTGTTCATCTGACGGATCTGGTGGGGCAGGTTTTCCTATAATATGGCTCAACAGGCTCTTAGATTTTCCCCCTATAGCGACTCGAATCATTCGAGCCCATACAACGTAATTTTGACTATTCAGCTTGATACTGATCTTCAGGCTATCGGATAAGGTTTGTTTTGGTGTTTGAGATAGGGTATTAAGGTTGGTTCGAAGAAGATTCGCAAGTTGAATTGCGAGATCGTCATTGTTGGTACGGTTGTTTGGGCTATCATCTCCGGACATGGCAGCTGTGTAAATGCTGGACACTTGAACTCGCGTTCAAGATTTATCAATTACGCTGGATAATCGAAGCCGGGCCCGTTCTCTTATCGGCGTATTTATTAAATACACCGTGCCACTTGAACTCGCGTTCAAGATTTAAAGCCGCCCGAAAAAAACAAATCCGCTACGGGCGTATTTATCACAAAAGGAAACTCCAAGGTTAGGGTGTTTATCGCAAAAAAGGAGGTGGCGTATTTCTCAAAAAAGGGAATTAGGGTTTTGCAGAGAAGCGGCGGTTCAATGGAGATCAACGGGACTTTTTTATCAGGACCGAATTTAGGGTTCTGCAGATCAATGGGACGGTTGTGAGACTGTAGTCGTGAAGCTAAGACAGGTTCTAATGTTTTTCAGATCCGATTGAATAACCACACGCCGTCTGTTGAGAGCTTCGCCGTAACTTCGCCGGAACTGAGTGACGATCTGAGTTGAGCGGATTGAATAACTGATTCGCCGGAGCTTTTAGGGTTTTGTGCGGTGGCGGCGCTACTGGCTTGATATCGGTGGCTGCTGCTGCTGCTGTTGTTCGATGAAAAGAAACTTGCAGGTTTGATTTTGGAACTTGGATTTTGATTTTGGTTTTGTTTTTTCTGGTTTGAGATTGGATTGATGATGAGCAAACACACCAAGGATCAGAAACTCTGCTCTGGTACCATGTTGTGAATGATAATCAAAGAAGATCAAAAGAAAGGGCTGAATCTCATTGATTTATTTCATTGAATTCTAACTTTTACGGTTACAATGCAAAGATTAAATATAAAACCAAAGACACATAAAAAGGAAACCTAATAATAGCAAATCTCCTAAATCACGACAGAATAGGAAACATAATATTTCTTTTCTTTAACAGTGTGTTCTACGTTCATGAACAGGTCTGTCGTTATTTAACTGGGTATTAAATGGGCAAAGCTATCTGCTTAGTGACAATTTTTTTTTTTTACTGTTTTCCTTTTCTTCACCAGTGATCAAGAAAAGGCCAAGTCTGATGTTGGAACTGGATGGAACTTGTCTTCTAGTCTTCCAATTCCATCTTTATGGACTCCCTCAACATAATTGCGATCCCGGTTCATTTTTATGCACTTACGAATGTGGATTTCATCAACCAGAGAGTGGAATAACCATCTCATGTTTGAATTGATTCACTAGAACTGGATCACTATACCACTATCAGTATGGAGTGAATAAATGGATGCATATGTCCAGAATCCGAGGTGGCATTTGCACCGTTGAACCATCGGATCCTCGCCAAGATGTGATCGATAGAGCCATCTATCTTTTTAAACAGCAAAGGGATTTGAAGATTATAATGTGGCTAGAAACAACTGCGAGGATTTCGCTTTGTATTGCAAGACGGAGCTTATGATTCGAGAAAAGCTCGCTACTGGAGGCAGTGATCAGGTGAATTCCATCCTTAAAGCATCATGGAATCCCGCTCTTGAATCAGTGTTTCTAAAAGTTGTGTTTAGAACCCCTCTGAGTCCAGTCATGGTAGCGGTCACACTTGGGCGGTATTCTTGGGATAGATTTCAAACCGACATTGGTGTTCGAGCTGGTGTTATTAGGCCATGTTTAGTGGTCAAGCCCCATAATGCCTCATAAGGGGGTTATGTAACAAGTGGCAAAATATGTAAGAGAGAGGGGTTATACAAGTCGAGTGTGTAGTGGAAAGGGGGTTATATAGCCCCTTCAATTATACATACATATGTAAGTAAATATATGTGTGTGAGAGACAAACAAATCATAACTCCGTTATAATTTTCGCGAGAATTCGATTTGGGCTGTGCATATAACGCCGCCCATAATGGTGTTTCCAGGCGCCATGGGGCGTCATGTTCTCCTATGGCGTGATATACCACCCCACTATGAAGGGTCTTAAGGTTAGGGTGGAAGATGTTGGAGCGTGGCTATGAACAAACCTGTGGAATGTAACTGGCACATCATGTAATCGATAAACTCGTGGTTTTTTATGCTAACTGTTTACTTTTTGTAAGGACTTGGGATTTCCCAAACGTTGTAATTTGAGACGGGTTTTTCATTTTATCAGTCGCTATATTAATGTTGTTATTTTAACAATATCATTTAGTATTTGATGCCCAAAAACTTGATTTTAATTACTTCAATAAGTATATGAACAGACCATGGTTTTATATGCATCTTCTATATAAAATTGATTGAACGAAGATAAAAGCTTTAAAAGTAAACAACAGCGTAAAAGAAGAAGTGAAAAAAATGTGGCTTCGCCCGGGTTCGAACCGGAGACCTTCAGTGTGTTAGACTGACGTGATAACCAACTACACCACGAAACCATATTTGTTAAAGTTAATTATAATCCTTAGATAAATGAATTCGTTTTAAACCCAAATCCAAAAGGATGATGTGATTTTATGAATTGGTAAGGTGTACCTGGATTTGAAGAATCGAAAAAAGGGTTTGGGTTTAGATTACAAGTCTATAAAGAAACTGTTGATTGGAAATGGAAATCTTCATGATAACAAGAAAGGTGAAACTCTTTTTTTTTTTTTTTTGCATATAATATTAGTTTTGATCCAAGTCTTTTGGAGTTTTGGGTGGTCTTTCATGTCCTTCTTAGAGTTAATAAAGAGCAATCCGAAAGAGGATTTATATATTCATTCAGCTTGTTTAGGCTTGTTAAAAATATCAATTGGCTTATATTAATGATGTGTTATAATTTAACACATACATAATATATATTTATGGTTTATGCTTATATTATGTTGTGGCTGTAACTAATGGTGTCTTTTATTTTTGTGTGAGAATATACTTCAATATATATGGAGTTGGGCTTGGAAGTGCTGAATTGGGCTATGCTTATGCTTTGGAAGTGCTGAATTGGGCTATGCTTATGCTTTGGAAGTGCTGAACTGGCCTATCCTTTAGCCAAGAGGATGATTTGCTCCTAGATTATCATATTTTGATTCTACTTCTTTATATGTTATCTATATATTGTATCCTTGTGAGTACAAATATATGGTTGACATTTACCAATCTAATTTGATAGCAGTAAAACCTCATTTAATTTCTTCTATCAGACTATAAACCGGTGTACAACTTTTCAAACCTTACAGTGTGTGGTTAGGGTGTGTAGAGATATAGTGAGAGGGATGAGTAGATCATACAGCATTTTCAGGTGAGAGATAGTGTTCGATGGGTCACAGTCTGTCATTACTCCTCACACAATCTTTGTATCTCATAATAAGGTTCTCATAATTAGTTTTTCAAGCTCCACCATCACCAATAAATGTAAAATTTGGCAGCAGTTTTTTTTAACGGTAGATCAACTGGATTTCCAGCTTACTCCAAAGGGCTAGCATATGCTGTTTAAACCTTCACCCCAAGTTCGAATCCCTCCCAGAGGTGTTCTCCTATATTTACATAATTTTGCACTTAGTAGGAATCGAACCTGAGACCTCCTCAGGAGGAAACCACTTAGTGAAAAACCCCCTAACCAACTGGGCTATACCATATTGGCAGCAGTTTAGTGTCCTCTCTGCTTGCTCCTACCTGCTATATATGTAAATCATCAAAATAAATAAGGAAAAAGAAAACTAAAAAGGAAATTGCTTCAAATTTTCCAATAATTAAAAAAATGCAAGTGTTCATGGGCAATTGGGCATGAGGTAGAATACTAGTGATGTGCATCAACAACCAAAAGTTGCATTTTGAGACAGGGAGCAATATATTATCTACCATAAGTCATAACAACCTATATAGATAACAATTTTCACAAGAACAGATGAGGTCATAATATGAGAAAAAAAGTGCAAACTGAAAAAGTTTTTGGGTGATTCCAGTAATCTAGAATCAGCAATAACCACTTGTTCGGAGCGTAACAATGAATGCGGCTGCTACTGCTGCTTCTCATATATCTGCATGTAAGCCTCAGATACTCCAACCGTCTCCGGAAGTGTTTCAGCAACATGAAGATCTTGCATCTCATACCAGACCTCTTCTGACTTGCACTGAACAAACACCCTATATGATCCTTCACCTGGTTTGCCATCATGAACTATGTTTGCAACCAAATCATACTTATTCGATGTAGGTAATGGTAGATAGTCCTTCAGTTCCAGATTCTTCACTGGGAAATTAACAATGGTTGGATTTTTCTCCACAAAGAAATCATTCTTTGTAAAGCGTCGCATGTGAAGGATAAGATACCGTGGAAGTCTTGTAACACGATACCTCACACGCGCTACTTCATTTACAGTCTCCCCATCAAATTTCTTAAATATGTTGAAAAGTGAAACTTGAGGAATCGTGTCGTTACAAAGTGGTGGTGCTGGCAAATCCAGTCCAAGCATCAAAAATGGCATCCGACTTGCATCAGCACCGTCTTTCACAACCTCCAATTCTCCCTGAAAACACTGATGAACAATGTTGTTGTTCCTTATCCTTGAATTACTTTTAAGGTCTGCATGGATGGTGTTCAGAAGCCATGACATAAACTCAACAGGATCAGACTGCACACCTATACGAAACCGCAAACTACTGGCCTTCATAACCGCTTGCAAAAACTCATGAGGACTAACATGTCCTTTAAAGTTCTTCGCATGCCATATCTTCCTCGTGAGCTCACCAAACCGATGAACCAGTATCGATTTACAGTCCTTGTAATTCTCAGGAATGAGAAAAAAGTTTCTAAACGGAGTCACTCGCATTAAAGACTGAATAACAACATTAACAAAATCAGTCTCCTTAATGTTATTAAGCCCCACCATTCCAGGAAGATAATATTGAGACCCATCAAGCGCCCTTGACCATTGAGGGTTTTTATCAAGTTGTAGAACTAGGTCTGTGTTAAACCTTGGATTAAGAACACCTCGGATATCGTCCAATGAAGGGTCGATGATTTCGTAACCATCGGGCAGGCAGTATACCTTTTCTGACCGGAGATTGATGAAGACATGGTGCCCGGCTTCAAGGCTGTGAGTGTATGCATGCGACTTGTGGCCTCTGCCTTGGAAATATTTACCGCATACTAAACATGCATAGACGTTAAGGTTTGATAGAGAGACCGAACAACACTTTTCGAAGTCGAAATCCAAAACCTGGCGATTAACTGTATCAAGATAAGGACATGAAGATGTTTCAACTACTTTCTGCTTCTTGATCAGTTGTTGTTTTTCATAGTCTATAGTGTTTTGGCGCTTCATTGTCATCAGATCTGATTTGCGAAGAAGATCAAAGAGATGATTCAGGAAGAAAGAAAAAGGTGATGATGAATGGGATGACGGTAGGTTAAATAAGATTTGGGCAAAGGGCAAACGAAGAGAACCGCCTCTCTCTCTCTCTCTCTCTCTCTCTCTCTCTCTCTCTCTCTCTCTCTCTCTCTCTCTCTCTCTCTCTCTCTCTCTCTCTCTCTCTCTCTCTCTCTCTCTCTCTCTCTCTCTCTCTCTCTCTCTCTCTCTCTCTCTCTCTCTCTCTCTCTCTCTCTCTCTCTCTCTCTCTCTCTCTCTCTCTCTCTCTCTCTCTCTCTCTCTCTCTCTCTCTCTCTCTCTCTCTCTCTCTCTCTCTCTCTCTCTCTCTCTCTCTCTCTCTCTCTCTCTCTCTCTCTCTCTCTCTCTCTCTCTCTCTCTCTCTCTCTCTCTCTCTCTCTCTCTCTCTCTCTCTCTCTCTCTCTCTCTCTCTCTCTCTCTCTCTCTCTCTCTCTCTCTCTCTCTCTCTCTCTCTCTCTCTCTCTCTCTCTCTCTCTCTCTCTCTCTCTCTCTCTCTCTCTCTCTCTCTCTCTCTCTCTCTCTCTCTCTCTCTCTCTCTCTCTCTCTCTCTCTTTTTTTAATTCTCTCACCCACGATTATTAGGGGTAGGGGTGGTCATCACCCATCACTCATTCATAACTTCCAATCAAGTTTCGTCATGTCATCAAACATTATTCCATCACTCACAATCTTTTTTCGTGGAAATGTCCATCATTCACCACCACACCCAACAATTTCTCTCAAAACCAACAAATTCCCTCACCACCCATACCTCATCACGCGTCAAAAAAATAACGCGTTCTAAAACTGGGAGCGTGAAAAATGAAGGTGGCGATGGTGTTTTGAAAATTTCCACGCGTGATAAAAGCCCATCACGGGGTTTTGTTCTTCCACCCCGGTTCGAGTTTTTTTACTGATATGCTGCTGATTTGAAAATATTAATCACAAATAATGCCTCGTTCAGATTTATTTCACAAATAATGCCCTCGCAATTGGAAATGGTGAATTCTTAAAGGCCCTAGACTTGTGTACGTGAATAATCAGAATGATCAGAACGTGTAAGAGTCCAATGATTCGGTGCAGGTACCGTTCCTGTTATTATTGGCGAAATTCTGCATAATTGCCGATAGTAATGGCGATTTCTGCAAATTTACTGCATTAAAGCCATTTTATTGGCGAATGCTGCACAGTTTCCATTCGAATTGGCGAATTTTGCCATTTTACTGCATAAAAGCCATTTGTATTGGCGAAAAAGTTGAAGAAATTATGCACAATTTCCATTCGAAATGGCGACTTCTGCACATTTCCACTTTAATTGGCGAAAAGTTTTATTTTTCTGCATATATTTCTGCCATTTTACTGTTTAAAAGCCACTTCAATTGGCGAAAAGTTGAAGAATCCTACAAATTCTGCACAATAGCCATTTGAATTGGCGAAAAGTGCATATATTTATGCCATTTTACTGTTTAAAAGCCACTTCAATTGGCGAAAAGTTGAAGAATCCTACAAATTTTGCACAATAACCATTTGAATTGGCGAAAAGTGAACCTTTTTCTACACAATTTCTATTTTAAATGGCGAAAAGTTCAACTTTTCTGCACAATTGCCATTTGAATTGAAAAGTAGCTAATTAGCCATATTGGCGAAAAGTTAACAAAACCTGAAAAGTATTGCACCAATATCCATTATGAATGGCGAAAAGAGCAAAATTGCTGAAAAGTTCTGGAAAAGGAGTTCAAAAATATTGATAGGAATTGATTATTGTAATGTTGCCAATAAAAACTCCGAATTTTTTCCATCAGTCTCATTCTAGGGGACCATTGTTCAAGTTCTCACTTTCCCACCACATTTTCTAAGTTTTAGAAAGTATCTAATTTTTTTTTATCAATTCTCCATTTGTAATGGCGATTCGTTATAGTGGTGGTCCCCTAAACAGGGAGCTGTTGTTTCTTAGTGGTACAAGAGACCACAGAGCCGATTACATTTTTTCGGATCCTACGGCATTGGCAGACGATGGGTTATTACGAGTTAGAAGAGGAAACGAGAAGCTATGGAATTTTATTCGGCAGGAAAAACCCTTTCCACCCAAAGTAGTGGAATATATAACTTTGGGTGGTTTTGCTGGAGTTATCATGGTTGATAACCGAAGGATTGATAACGGGTTGATATCAGCCTTAGTAGAAAGATGGCGGCCTGAAACGAACACATTTCATATGCCATTCGGAGAGGTAACGATAACACTACAAGATGTGGAAGTCTTGTGGGGTTTAAAAGTTGACGTCCATGAGGTTTGTGGCACTGAAGAGAGTTATACAAAATCTGAGATTCAGGAAAAATTTTATAGTTTAACTGGAATTTTTTTGGAGGATAAAGCTATTTTAAATAATAAAAAAAAATTAACATGCCATATGTTTTAAATGCTTTAAAGTCAATAGTTTTTCCCGAAAATCCAATTGATCACGAATGTCTTCAACGCGCCAGGACGATTATTTATCTTCTAATTGGTTCTCATTTATTCCCTAGTTCTGGGTCTCAGTGTGTCGATATGGATATATAGGCTTCTTAGAAGATTTATCCATATGTGGGGCGTACAGTTGAGGAGGTGCGGTTTTGGCCTATTTGTATAATCAACTAACCCGGGCCACAAGTATTAGAACCCATGAGATTAGTGGTGCGGTGTTTCTGTTACAATTATGGGCCTGGGAAAGATTGCCTTGCACAAAACCCAAGTTGGACAGAATCATAAACTGGAATAGATCGTATGGTGCTAGGTAATCGCATTTAAACAACGTAATATTATTTGTCTAATTAGTTATCATTTTTACTAGTTTATTTTTAAACTTACACATTTTCATATATATGTTACAAGTGGCAAGAGTTTAAATTGAGTCATATGGATACAACATCACACGTGTTGAAGGCATACCGGTCTCAATTTAATTCCTTGTCAGAGACCAACTTCATTTGGACCCCGTATGACGCGATTCCTTCAAGATTACCAGAAATTTGTCGAAGTGGCGAAGGTTGTTGGAGGAGCGAGACCTACCTTATTTGTTGGAATGTTGTGGAACTACACGCTCCAAGTCGGGTGTTGAGGCAGTTTCGCATGTTTCAACTGATCCCTGATCATAGTCTTATGACGCAGGACACTTATCAGGCTCTTCACATTCCTGGACGTGTTGAGGGAAAAAATCGTAACTGGCGCGATGAACACCATCTGTACATTGACTCGTGGTTGTCTCGTCATCAAAACGTTGTTGCCCAACCAGCATCTGATTCCATCATTGCCAGTGAGCAATATATGCGGTGGTATTCTTCGCATGGTCTTTTATTTATTGGTAACCCAAGGAACGAAGTGCCACAAGGATAAGGTTTTCCCAATGATGGTGGGAGGGTGCAAATGTTAGTAGGTCAACATATATTAAACTATAAAATAATTTATAATAGATTTTAAAAATAATTATTTACCCGTGTGTAGGGGGAGTTTGCGAGCCAACTTTTCCAGAGCAGTGGAGAAGAACGTATTAGAAATATGGCTTCGCGATATATGGAATTTGGAAATGTCCAACACCCCCATATGGGTTACTGGTCGACGTTTGAGACGAATGCCATAACTGAGGAACTCCCCCCCCCCCTATTACCCGACAAGTGCATAGGAATCGACCTCCAATGCGTCGTTTTCCAAATGTTTTTGAAACAAATACAGGAGCCAAACAAATTCATACCCCGTCTCATAATCAAATGGGCGGAGGGTATGTTGGCTTGTTTGACAGGTTAATGACGAATAATGATCTAATGGAATTCGGTCAGACATGACCTTTCTTTGAGCTTATAAACTATTCGAATCCAAATTTTGAGGTGGGGGGTTCGTCAACACACGTCAACCAAGCCAGTCAACCCCAGTTTTTGTCTCCTGGATTTGATATCCCATTTTACAACGAGGATGCGTTCACTGGCCCTAGATTATGGAATCCACCGGTACAAAGAACACAACAACTAGGGTCGGAGACTGAATTCACGGGAAGGAGAAACTTAGAGATTGACCTAAATGTTGAGGCGGACACCGATGATGTCAATGTATTCCCGCTTCGTAGAACAACACGTACTAACGGTGGTAGGAGGCCTCCTTGTGGCACGTAGTTTGGGATTTTATGTTGTATATCTTGAATTATGTTGTATGACAAAATTTATATTGTAAGACAAATTTTAATTCTTTTTAATTATGTTGTATGACAAAAATTTTTATTCTTTTTAATTACCGCTACCTCGTCCGCATATCTTAATTCATCTATAAATACCTCCTCCCCCCCCCCCCTATTCCACAACTCCCTTACCCCTTTCCACAACTCTTTACTCATATAATGGATAACAATATAGACACATCTTTTTGTTCTCAACCAGTTCCAAAGTCTACAGAAAACTGGTCCAAGGATGTTGTAGAGTTTTATACCAACGAGGATGCCCCATTTTGCCATACTCGTTTTATTACAAAAAAAAAAACTAGATAGGGACTTTTGGGGTGCCCTACTAGGTTGCCAGTCCAACCGTTCGCTATCATCAATAGTAAATATATATTGTTTAATCTTAAATTTAAAGTTTTCTTACGGAAAACTATAACTAACTTTCTGAGTCTATTTCTTGTACAGCACGTTGAAGCATCGACAACGAGAATTATGCGTATTAGATAATCAAAGCTTTTAAAAAATCCAGCCGCAAAACTATGTTGGACAATGTTACCGCCTAGTTTCTATGATGCTATTATAGACGAGAAGTGTATATCTGCCATGGAGATGGCCAGAGGAAAACAACCATATCCTCCATTTTGGGAGGTTGACTATATTTATCTCCCGTTATGGATTGGGCAAACAGACTGGCTACTTGTCCGTATTGATTTGCCAACCATGGTAATTACTCAATACTGGACTGATAAGAGATGGAGGAATGAAAAGCGTCGTCAAGTGGCTCACTATATGGAGATGTTAACCTTTTTTTCAGATGGTTTATTGAAAAAATTCATTACTGGTCAAACTCCAACAGCCCAACAAAGTATGATGTTTCTATTGGGTTAGTTGAAGTAGATGTGCCCCAAGACAAAGGTGACACTGCAAATGCCAGGGTTCTTGTTTGTTACATGATGGAGAAGTTGGTTAGAAACAAATCGTTGCTGATTGAAAACAACGTCGAAGAGGCTTGTGTCAATTACCGACGCCACATGGCGGACGAGCTATATAAATGGCGTTGTGTTTAAGCCGTTTATGTTATTTGATGTTTACCCTGTTTACGTTTAAGTACGAAGTTGGTTGTTTAAGCTGTTTAACGTTGTGGTTTAATTTATGGCTAATATTGTAAGGTTTTTTATGTATTATTAGCATTTTTATTGTTACTATTATTATTATTGTTTTTATTATTTTTATATTTATTATTATTATTATTATTATTATTGTTATTATTATATTATTGTTACTATTGTACCTACCAATTCCTCCTGCCTATATATAGTGGGGTGGGGTGGAATTTTGGAAGACAACAACCACCCAATTCCTCCTATCTACATCACAACCTCATTACATGCTCCAATGTTTGCACCAATATTTGTTCAATTGTATTTGGGGGGAACGTTTCATATGAAAACGGAAACGTTGTATGTGATAATACCACAAGATACACCACAATGATCATTGAATCGAAGCTCTCATTTGAAGAATTTGTGGATTTGATATGTCTTCACTTACAAATTCAAATGGAATTTTATAGGTTAACTATAAAATTACTCTACACTCACCAAGGGTTTTCTCAATCGTCAGAGATCTTTAGCGACCACAGCCTAGAGGTGTTGTATTACCTAGCGATGAATGAACAATGGTTTCAACCTAACGTTCATGTTATCGTTGAGCAAATACAATCATTCCACCAGCCTAGTTGTATGGAGCTGCTACGGGGTTTTACTACCACATCAGAAGCTGTCACCCAACAGGCTGAAGCCTGTCCATCTACCGTTAACAACGTAGAAGGGTCGTCATCGCGTTACGACGATGAAGAATCCAATGAGGAAGAACCCCCCAACCACTGAAGAATCTGAAGCCTATCCGCATTCAGATGAGTCTTCTGATTCGGATGGTGTTGTGCCCGAACATGAAATTCCAGCTCAGTATGAGTCTAGTAACACACCTCAACTTCCACAAGGTAACGAAAAAAACTTTGTATACCCTGAAGGCTTAAGAGAATACGAACCTATTGATCGGGATGAAGATGACGAAATGGATTTCTGGAGTGCACAACTCCTACACGTTGTTCAGAATGGTATGGTTTTTTCAAGTAAAGAAGAGTTGATGCTCGGCATTCATTCATGGAATATTAAATGTAACAAAGAGATGTATGTCGTTGAAAGCACAACAAAGAAATGGAGAGCAAGATGCTACACAACAAACCCGAAGTGCAACATTAATCTTCGCACTGGGCCGCCTTGTGCATGGTATGCTAATGCCCGTAGGAAGACCAGTGACAGCATGTGGCAACTCACTAGATGGGTTGACTCACACAACTACTACGGGACAGTAGTGGGAAACAGCAACAGATGTATGAAATCTAAGGATATTGCAACACGAATCCTTCACCACATACGTGACGACATCGCATTTCCGGTGAAGAGCATTCAGGCACATATAAAAGACCGTTTGGGTGTTGATATTTCTTATAGCAAAGGGTGGCGGGCTCGGCAAGATGCAGTCGAGAGGATTTACGATTCTTGGCTAACTAACTTTAGGGAGTTACCAACGTACGTTGACGCATTAAAAAAGCATAACCCTACAACTGTTGTTGATTGGTTACACGAACCCAAAGGTTCGTCCGATATCGAAACTTTTAAATACGTGTTCTGGGCGTTTGGGCCGGTGATAAGTGCATTTCAATATTGCATGCCAGTTATATCTGTTGATGGTACTTTCCTCAAGGGGTCATACAAGGGAAAGTTACTAATTACAGTCACAAAAAATGCAAACAATCTGATTCTTCGACTATGTTTTGCAATTGTTGACGAAGAGACGGCGGAAAGTTGGACTTGGTTTTTCCACCATCTGTGGGAACACATCGCAAGGCACCGCGGGAAAAAACTGTGTGTTATATCCGACAGGCACAAGGGTATTATTAACGCAGTTAGTAATCTTGCAGTATGGCGACGAAATGCTATTCATCGTTTCTGTCTTCGGCACATTCGAAGCAACCTGATGCAGAAGTTTAAGATAAAAGAGCTAAAGGAACTTTGTTGGGATATTGGTAGCACCACACAACAAAGGAAGTACGATCATTCTGTCGATTTGATGAAGGGCATCCTGCCAGAAGCGTGGGAGTATTTGGAGGAGATAGGCGAGGATAGGTGGACTCTTGTACACGATAGAAACAATCGTCGTTGGGGAACACTAACGACTAACATATCGGAGAGCTTTAACCATGCGCTAAAGGGAATTAGGATGATGCCGATAAAGGCCATCATTGAGCGTACTTTCGACAAGACGGTGGAGCATTTTCTAATGAACAACCAGGTTGCCCACAATTGTAGAACCCGGTTAGCTCCGTATAGGTACGAGTGGTATCAAATTCGTTACCAAAATTCGAGACACCATCGATTACAAGAGTACAGTTATGTTAGCGGAAGGTACCGAGTTATTTCAAAGATACAGACAAATGAATGCGGAGGCAACGATTACATCGTTGATTACTAAAAGAAACGTGCACATGTGGTAAGTAGCAAATGCAGAGGTTTCCTTGCTCGCATGCTATCGCAGTCAACCAAAACAGAGGGGACTCACCGCACAACACCATTAATAAGATATACTATAATGCTGCTTGCAAGGCGCAGTACGCAGGTGAGTTTTTCCCATTGGACGACCCAAAAACATGGGTAGAACCTGCTTGGAAAATAAAACCAAACACGTCAAGAATAACCACTAAACGTGGTAGAAGGAAGTCAAGGCGTATTCACAACGAGATGGATTGGCCCGAGCACACAAGAAAGTATAGATGTGGAATTTGCCATCAAAGAGGTCATAAGAGGAATGCATGTACAAGCCATCACCAGTGATTATCAGTGTGTTTTATTGTCTTCTGTTTATCATTAACGTATTTCCTTTGTATTAACGTTATGTTTAGTTTACCATTTGTACTGGTTTCGTATTAATGTAAGCATGTACGCCCTAGGGGTGTGTTTTCCTTGTATTAATAAAATGGTCCCACCCGAGAACCCCAAATCTCCATTTTTCACTGTTTTAAAAAATGACCGAAATGGGACTTTTGGGGTGCCGTAACTCACCCGTGCAACCCCCTCGGCTGGCACAAAGGCCAGTATATGTTAACCTCATGGGAATGAACAGGAAAACACATGGATTTGGGTCATCGGATGGTGTTTTCCTTACAGAAAAACCCACCCAAGAACCCCAAATCACCATTTTTCACCGTTTTCAAAAATGACCGAAAGGGGACTTTTAGGGTGTCGTAACTCGCACGTGCAACCCCCTCGGCCGACACGAAGGCCAGTATATGTTAACCTCAGGGGAATGAACAGGAAAACACATGGATTTGGGTCATCGGATGGTGTTTTCCTTACAGAAAAACCCACCCATGAACCCCAAATCGCCATTTTTCACCGTTTTCAAAAATGACCGAAATGGGACTTTTAGGGTGCCGTAACTCGCCCGTGCCACCCCCTCGGCCGGCACGAAGGCCAGTATATGTTAACCTCAGGGGAATGAACAGGAAAACACATGGCTTTGGGTCGTCAGATGGTGTTTTCCTTACAGAAAAACCCACCCAAGAACCCCAAATCGCAATTTTTCACCGTTTTCAAAAATGACCGAAATGGGACTTTTAGGGTGCCGTAACTCGCCCCTGCAACCCCCTCGGCCGGCATGAAGGCCAGTATATGTTAACCTCAGGGGAATGAACAGGAAAACACATGACCGCAAAAACATAATTAAGATCAACTAACATTAGGTAGTTTTATTTAAAATTTCTGAAAATTACACAACACAAAATACATCTACCAAAACACAACCTTGCATTTTTTTTCAAAGTAAAGTGGTCAACGTTGCATTTTATTTCATTCATGCTCTGCTCTGGAATCAAAAGGATGAATCAGAATCGCTATCAGTCTTGTAATAATGTTCCCATGGGTCATCAATAACGACAGCGTCGTCTGATAACGCATTAGAGTCACGATCGTTGTCGTATTGGTGGTTGCACAAATCTCTGTAGATGCATCCATACCTACATATCGGGAGGCGTGGTTGTAAAACACTTGATGATGTACGGTTAGGGTTTTGCACAATCGAGTGACCCTAAGGTCGTTGCATGAAAGAGGTACGAATTTGAGGTTTGTGTTGAACATCTCGGGGTGGGTAAGGATGTTGGTGCAGGGGTGAAGGGTCGGGACGTTTTCCTGTTGTGCACTGAATGGCAAAACAGTGTTGTCATTGGGTTCTGGAACAACAAAGTGAGGGATGGTTTATTGTTCGAGAGAGTTATAGTTTGGTTGTCGTACAACTGAGGTACGATTAGGGTGTGGGTCAGTATTTGCAGGGTTTGGTTCCGCATCGTGTATGTGCAATTGAAAGTGAATGTGGAGTTCATTATCACGGTCTGCCATTTGACAAAAAAACTAGAGAAGTGAAGGTATGCAAGTCTATGGGTGTGATGGGGAGTATATATAAGGGAACTTGAGATAGACACTCCATCCACAGCATGTGGCCTATAGTACACACTTCATTCACAATGGTGATTTCTGTCATTTAGTGATCACCGCACCGCTATAAATATGGACACATAAACCTCTTTAAGTTTGCACCAAAACAATCCCCAAACACATTTACCACATATAATGGAGGACCATGAAGATTCGTTACTAGAGTTTGAGGAAGTTCCCGACACACCCCCTGAAAAGATACCCAGAAAGAGACGAGGTATTATCACCCAACCGAAGAGTCAAAGTACTGGTCAAAAAATGTATTGGACTTCTATGTAAACGGGGGTTCTTCGTTCTGTTATTGCGGATTTCTCGGAAGAAAAAAAGTTGGCTCGGAATTTTGGGGTGCCCTGCTTGGATATGAAAACCATGGTTACTTGTCACCACTAGTAAGTATTTTGACTTTAACTTTTGTAACAAATATCCTTTAATTCCTGTATTATATAACTGTCCACTCTATAGCATGTCGATGGTTGGGTCACCAGAATGATGAGGTTCCGGTGGATTTTAATCAAAAAGACTAAAAAACCAGAGCAGTTGTATCCATGGACCATTCTCCCACCGCAGTTTCTGGAACTTTTTTGCGAGAAACCAAACCACGGTGCCTTACCTTTTGCCATTGGATTGGATTGAAGGAACATTACCCTCCGTTTTGGGACATTGATACGGTACCACCGTAATTAATATATATTTTTTAATTCCTAAATATTTTTTAGTAAATATTTCAATTAACAACTTCCTATCTTAGGTTTATATTCCAATATCTGTCGAGCTACAAGACTTACAAGACTGGTTCATTGTTCGTGTTGATATGCGGACACCTCACCTTACATTGTACTTCACTGGAACGTCTGGTTTAACCAATTCTGATGGATCAAACTTGATTCAAGTTAGGGTTTACCCAACCCTAGTAAAATTTGAAGCATTATTCAAATAGTTTTTTTGACCAAATTTCATACTGGGAACATTTAGGACGCCCATTCGTCGAAAAAACAATGGTCACACATACTGAAGTTTGCCAGTAGTGTAAGGAAAACCCAGGCGCTAATTCAGGGGTTTTAGTTTGTATGTTACTGACAAACCTAGTGAACGACAAGCCAGTCAACGTTGAGAAAGATCTTGAAGAGGCTTGTGCAAAGTATAGACGACATATGGCGGATGACTTTTACGCAGCCCGTTTTACACCGGCAAATGTGTAATAAAACAATAAATATTTTCCATGATATATGTAATATGCCGTTGTACCGCTGGTTTGTTTAATCGGAATTAGTACAGGTTCCTCGTTTTAATAATTTGTCATCTGTATCATTTGTCTGCTTGTCATTCGGCTATGTTTGTTGGGATTTAACTTGTACTATGAAGTTATGTTTTGTTTCCAAAAGAATCAAGTAAAATTCTAATATTGGAGGAATTTGATCACTTTTATTAGAAAACAATAAAATATTATACTACACACAATTATATAAAATGTAAATACAAGCAATTTAATTTTTAACAAAAAAAAAAAAAAAAAATTGGAGTTAGCCAACTTTACATCTATAAATACCAAAGCAACTCACCAATCCTCCACAAGTGTGGAAATGGACGACCGGGGTAAGAAGCGTTTACCTTCGTTCTCCTATTTTCAAAACGGTGTAATGTCAAAGAAAGACATCGAAGCTTGTATAGATAATGCCTCAAAGCTACACGATTCTCGTGAAAGAAACAAATCGAAACCTGCCGGTGAAGGAAGTTCCTCTACCACGGTTGTTGTTAGTCGGGGGGTGGCCAAACAGAAAGATAAAGATGTAGATGGGAAGCACAAACCAGCTGAAGTGAATCCTGTTCTTAACGAGGGTCGTGAACCCACTAAGGAAGAACTTGGTTTCAACCCTAACCCGGAGGAGGATTACGACCCGGAAGTCTTGAATGATGCATGGAATTATGAAGAAGAAGAAGAAGATTGGTCTCGTGTTTGGCACAACCCATATTCAAGGAAAGATTCAGATTCAGACCTATCATCGTAAGGAGACTGTCATTGGAAATAGGCTGTTGAAGTAGTTTGTGTGTGGTTGGTTGTTTGCTGTTTGTTGTAGCATGATGAATATGTTTTTTTAAATAAATTGGAAGGTGTTGTCTTCTAGTGGACGTATTATGAACTTTTTACACAGTTTTAATTTATATTTCTTATAAACCAGAACCATAATATAAGGTTTTTCATGTACACCAATTAATTGTTACAGAAAGAAAACAATACAACACAACTTTCCTTTTCGTAATTTAACAAACTTTTTTTATTAAGTAATTCAACAATATTACACAACATTACTATAGGATCCACCAAACGCTTCGTAATTTTAACGAAGCATTTCTAATGGAGATTGAAGGTGCCAAACAGAAACTAAATGAATTTCCTCGTATCCTACTTCTTCGGATATCGAGGTTGTATGAGGTCGAAAGGTCGTAACCGGCTCTTGGACCCCTAAAGTGATATGGAAGGGGTTGCTCGCACGTTCAGTAACGATTCTGCAGCTTCGGTGATGTTTGGTGATTTGCAAAACAATGGATACGCGTGAGAGGGGAGGCTGAACAGAAACCCCGCTGATGCGGTAACATTGCACAACATTACCAGAGGATCTAGTTAAGACATTATCATCTCCAAGTCACATGTTGTGATCCTCATCTCCTATCGAAAACGGGGCAGAGAATGATGGTTCTCAGGCCACGTACCATCACCAAAAGCTACAGAAAGTTTAAAACTAAGGAACACGTCATAAGAAGACTCGTCTCTTTTTCTTTGCAGATACCACGTGAAGTCTTTTGTTCAGACTTCACGTGGTGTCTGCAAAAGAAAAAAAATACGAGTATGCAAGAAGACTCAATAGCAGCAGTAGGAAGCATTTATAAAGCAGCAGGAAGCATCTAATTAAGACATTATCATCTCCAAGTCGTGTTGCCATTCTGAATGGCGTAATCTAAAAATTTTGAGAGTGGGAAATTTGGTTTTATAGAATGTGGAGAATACGGGTTTGTGTGAGCATATCTAATTTTGAGAGGGAAATTTGGTTTTACATAAGGTTGAAATTTATGGGAGTGAAATGTGGTTTTACAGAATATCTCGACTCACATGTTCCTTATAACATAGAACCTCATTCTGCTTCATACTATGAGGCAATACTTCAATTGTTTGAAGCATATTGGTCCTTTTCGCCATTTCAAATGGAACTTTCTTCAAAAAGGTACAATGGTTGTACAATTCGCCATTTACAATGGCTACATGTACCTTTTCGCCATTTATAATGGCTACCTTGTACCTTTTGTACCATTTCACCATTTGTAATAGCTACTAGTACCTTTTCGCCATTCATATTGGAACCTTGTACTTTTCGCCATTTATATTGGGTACTTGTACCTTTTCGCCATTACCATTGGCTGTTAATGCAAGAATGGCCAATAACAATGGCAATTTGGTCCTTTCAAATGATTAGTGGCTGATAAGCTTGCTGGGCAAATGATTAGGACCTGTAAATTCCCTTTAAAGCCTGCAAGTTTATCAGCAAAAGCTGAAAAGCCTACAACTATCAACAAAAATCGCCATTAGTAATGGCATTAGCATTATTTGTGAAATAATTCTATGAGCAGCATTAGTTTTGATTACATGTTTGATACTAGCACTATTTCCGTAAAAAACTCCCAGGGGTCCCCTTAGAGATTAACTTTTCTTTTTTTTAATTTATTGAGTAAATTGTCAGAATCATCCCTGGGGTTTAGATATGTTTGTCATTTTCATCCAAAACAACTTTTTTTTACTAAATAGTCCTTTACTTTTGATATTTTTTTGTCATTTTCATCCAAAAGGTTAATTTGCTTTGTTTTTTCTGTCAAATATTTGAATGAAAATGACAAAAAATCCCAAATCTCATGGACGATTTTGGCAAAAAAAGTTAGATGTTTTGATGAAAATGGCAAAAACTCCCAAAAGTGAAAGACAATATGGTACAAAAAAGTTGTTTTAGATGAAATTGGCAAACATGCCCAAACCTCGGGGACGATTTTGACAATTTACTCTTATGTATTTTTATTCTTTTATTGATTGATGTATTAGAGATAATCAAGGTATCCTGGATTACATAACCATCTATCGTATAACATTTAACATAATTTTTGGTTCGGATTTTGTGACAACCCGAGTCTTCAAGGTCTTTCCTCGACACGTTACTTGTTTCACAATGTGTTTTCATAATGTGCATAGTTTGATGTACGATTGAGGTTGTGTGTGATTGTTAATGAAACATGTGTGATTGTTAATGAAATTTACTTAGGAATAATATATAGTTCATGTCCTCGACAACTCCCCTGCGACGAAACTCTTCTCGGGGAAGTATATCTTCGTCACAACTAATGTTCGGCGAAGTATAAGTTTCGTCGTCAACCATACTCGACGAAGTATGGGTTCTTCGTCGCCAAAAGGGCCTACGGCCCAAGTAAAGCTCTGCACGGTTCGGTCATATCTATTTTGTATCCGCACAGCTTACGTGAAGTTTATAATTAGCAACCCTAGACCTTTCTTTCTCTCCCTTCGATGTGACGGCAACATTACACTGATCGAAGTTTTCTTCTTAACCCTAACACCCTCGAAATCTGTGGTTAGTATTATAATATCTGTTTAATTCTGGTAAACCGTATTTGTTTATGTGCAAACTTAATTTGATTCATGATGTTGATTCTGAGAATCCTTATGTTTGAGTATAGATAAAAACTGTATGTTGATTATAAGAACAGGATCGATAACTAAATTAAGCGTTATGGATATCAAATGAATACGTGATACAGATATGTGCATGATGATAATCTGGTTTACATGAGAAGGTTAGTGATTGTATTGGAATCGTGCTTGTATATGATACACGTGACGACTTAGGGTTAGCAATGGAAACCTGTGTTTATGAATCGGTAATAGGTCTTGATCAATGTCTGTTATCATGTTTGAATCACATATGTCAATGTTAATGATGGGGTTTATTAGTTGTGATGATGAACAGTGATTAAGATTGATATGAACATCATAATGTAACCGTCGTTTGATCCTTTGATTATGTTGAATGTGTTTAACTGATGTTATGTGGCCAAGGATCTGTTAACTGACCTCGACGAATATTAATGATGCTTCGTCATATTTGGTCTCGACGAAGGACTGGTGTTTCGTCGCTGTTAGTATCGATGAAGGACTGGTGTTTCGTCACTGTTAGCCTCGACGAAGGACTGATGTTTCGTCACAACCTGGTCTCGACGAAGAATGCATAGTTCGTCACATGTGATAGTTCGTCGAGATGGTACATGGTTAGAACAGTAGATCAGTGGTGTTTATGCTTTTGGCACATGTGTTGTGATTTTCTGTTTTAAAGCATGATAGTAATGTTATCTAGTTGTGAGGGTCTTGACCTGACTCGTAGGGGTAGTCAGTCCATTTGTTAAATGTTATCCTGATAACTGGATACTAAATATGCAATATGAGGTGATCTTGTAATAGATGTAAACTGTATACTTGATTGATTGTAAAAAACTGATGTTATCAGTAACCATTGTTGGGAACATGAACTGCGTTATAAACGTGCATGAAATCTAAATGTTTGCTATGTGTTATATGACAATGGTACTACGTGTGACTTATTGAATACGTGAATTGGATATGTGTTTACGAAACTAACTATTCTTGGTAACCACGATAGGGTATGGTTGACCAACTTGGAACGGGTAATGTAATGTAACATACCGAGCAATCTAAGGTGAGTTCATTCCTCTTGAGCATGCGTCCCGGTGGGTGGGACAGTCATTGGGTATCCCTGAGAGGGATAGGTTTTTGGGTAAATCAATTGGGTATTCCTGAGAGGAATTGTGGGTAAAAATCTGGAATGTTGGATAATACACTCATCCTATCACCTTTAAGTCCCATCTTGTTTGTTACCTGAGAGGTAACGGGGTATTAGTTGGTAGCGCTATCTAGGTTTGGCACCCTCACCTCGTACCTGAGAGGACGGGTGTGAACTAATGACCCAGTCATGCCCAATGCTTTGATAGGAGCATTGGGGAAAGGGCAAAATAAATCTGGAGCCGTCTTGTATTCGAGGTATTATCAACATTGTAATCAATGAGCGGAACTAAACACTTGGTAACTAATGTTTTCGTAAAACTATGAACTCACCAGCGTTGTCTGATACATGTGTGTGCATGCTCGTAGGTTATTGATACGTGTGGATGTGGAACTTGTTGTCTAGGATGCTGGAGTGGTCATGGGTCGAGATACACGGAAACTTGAAACGAGACTAGTACATTACATACAATTGGGTTTTGGTTAAACTTTGTATTAAGCTTCCGCTGAACACAACGGGTTATAAATAATGTTTTGTAATACTTATCTTAATGAATGAAAGCTTTTATTTGAAATCTTGTTATGAGTTCAATGTGATTAGTGGCTAGATCCTGGTACGTCACACGCCTCGCGGGGGATTCCGTATGTGTTATTTTGGGGGTGTGACAGATTTGAATTCTCTCTTATCTAATAGAGGAAATGGATTTTATCACCCAAAACCTAATCAAAATTGGCCATTTCCATTCCCAACTTTCACTTTGGCTCCCACAACCCCCAACTTAACACTTGGGTTGCTATGTCACCCAGTCGTTAACTAGACACTAACTAGGTTAGTTTTCTTTTGCTGATGTGGCTATTTTATTCAACGTGGCATGCTGACATGGCTATTTTTTTTACATATGTATTGTTGTTGTTTTTTAAATCTGATTTACATTAAAAACATAAAAACATTTAAATATTTAAAATCTGATTTATAAATCCATTCTCTCTCTCGCTCTCTCTATCTCTCCTCTCTCTATCTTCTGTCTCTAACACCACCGCCATCATAAACTCCACCACCACCTTCCCCCTTCTACCACCACCACCGTCAACTCCACCACCAGCATCAACTCAGCCACCACCACCTTCCCCCCTTCTGACCACCGTCACCGGCAACTCCACCACAAACTCTTTCCCCCGTTCTGACCCCCGCTACCATCAACTCCACCACTAACTCATTCCCCCTTTCTAACCACCGCCACCGTCAACTCAACCACCACCTCCAACCCCCTTCTCACCAGCGCCACCATCAACTCAGCTACCACCTGTTCCTATTCCAAACCCTAACCCTAGCCTCCGACATGTATAAACCCTAAAACCTAGAAATCGCACACTGTCGAAACCCTAATCACACCTGAAACCCACCACAACTTATTGGTCAACGCACAAGAACCGCCGCCCAAGAGCACCCTCATTTTGAGTCCGACATTGCAGGTGGTTTCAAGTTATCCTATTAAATCAGATGGGGAGCACAGTTGCAGGTGGTTTCAAGTTATCCTATTAAATCAGATAGGGAGCACGGTTCAAGTTGTTTTGGGGGCTACTATGTTTGGAAGTGGATGGTTACAGGAGCTGGGTGGTAGGCTTGTAAATGAACTGAACGAACACGAACCAGGCATGTTCATGTTCGTTAATTCACCTTTAACCGAACAAACGATCGGACACGAACATTTAAATGAACGGATTTTATTGTTCGTGTTCATTCGTTATGAAAATGAACATGTTCATCTTCATTTATGTTCGTTCGCTAAAACTATAAACGAACGGTTCACGAACATAAACGCACACAAACACACATAATTGAACATAAAAGAACATAACAAATAATAACGAACATAATTAAACAAGGCTTTGAATTGTATAGTGATGTATTGCAAAATACATCCTTTATTCGTGTATAGTTTGTATAGTTTATCGATATTTATAGTCTTGTTTTATTTAGAATTACGTGCTATTGATCAAAGTTTAGTTTTCCAGGTCTTGATACGTTAATCGGCTGAAAATTGAGTGGAAACGAGCTATGTTGCTGAAACGTTATGTCTTGGAACAAGTAAAAAAGAGTTAGAATAATTTCTGGAATTTTTGGGATGTTGAAGCTTGTGAAAATTCGGAACTTTCTGTGAAAATGGGGCCTAGGTGATACACCTCCCCCTCAAGCAAGGAGCTACATGCAACACCTAGACCCTTGGGAAGGATTTGCTGAGTTTTAGGGCTAGGTGTAGCGCGGAGGATATGCTCAAGACCCGTCGCGCACCACCTAGGGGTGATTTCCGGAAAAAGTTGATTTTTGTTGCTGGATCTTTATTCCAAACATATATATACTTCATAAACTTCCACAAAACCCTACTTACGAATCAAGAAACCCTAGGGCAACTTTTGGAGCAGATTTCACGTCTTTCGGAGTGTTTAAGCTTGCGGGAATCATCCGGTTGAAGCTTGGAGCGTGGAAGTGAAGATTGTTCGGGTTTTATCTCCCGGTTTTCTTTAATTTTGTGTTTTCAATCTTTTCCGATGAATTCTTGTTTTGAACTTGATTTGTTTTCTATAGACAACATGTTTCTTGGCTAAACCTTAGATACTACCTAGACTAGATGATGGTTTGATTAAAGTTTGGATCTTTTAACGGTTATTATTGTTTGGTTATGGATTGATTTCTGAAAGTAAAGTGTTCTAGAATTTCTGATTTGGTGCGTGTGCGTATTTACTTTTGGTTGTTGATTATTTACTGTTCCACATAGATTTTGGTGAATGTCTTTCACATAATAAATTTGTGTTGATTATTTGCATCCTTGCGGGTTTGGGTGATCTTTGGGTAAATCGGCCGATAGCCTTAGAAATAGTAATTAAAATACAATTAGAAGTAAATATTCTGCTTAACTTATCGCTGAGAGGCTCGAGTTAGTTATTAGGTCGCGGTGCAATATATAGCTAAGATAGATTTTGAGAGAAGTCGGTTTTAGTTCCCTAATTGCATTTGTGTCTAGTAAACCAAGTTAGAACCTAGAATTGCCTTAGATTGTCGCGCTGAGAGGTAGATAGTCAAATTAGGGCACTTTTAGAGTCGTTAGAGGACTGAGAGGAAGTCTAACAGTCGGTATACACAACAGCCTTGTAGGGTTTCCTAGGTTTCTTGCTGAGAAGGGTCGGGAAGTCTTAGCATTGAAATACCTTAAGGTTTAGTAATTTACGATCCCGGCTCCATACAACAATAATACCGTTAGAAGTCCATTCATAGTTAAAATGGCTTCAAGTCTAGGTAGTCGTTAATCTCATCTGAATCAAACCTTAGTCTTCGTTCGTGTCTTAGTCTAAATTTCATTTTAATTGCAATTTTAGGATTTTAGTAAAACCCCCCTTAAAACACAACAATTGTTAAGTCGTGTCAGTGTCTAGTCTAAATAAAGTCGTTAACGTAATTAATTAGAGTCCTTGTGGGTTCGACATCCGGACTTACTTTTCTTTGCTAGAGTCGACCGGTTCACTTGCCGGTGAGTAGTTTAGTCAAGTTAGAGAGTCTAGATTTTTATTGCTTGAGTCTAAATTTAGGGTTATTTTAGTTTATTTATTTGAACTACTTATTCCACATCATATAGCAATAGTAGAGGAGAAAAAGAATTAACCTTAATATAGGTAAACCTTAATATACTTTTCATATGATAGAAAAGATTACTTTTAAATTGGAAAATATAAATCAAATATATTAATACCATATAAAAGAAAGTTGTGAAATCGGAAAGTCAAAGCTAGTTATGGGATGCTAAAAAATTAAATAGATTTTTAAATTTAATTAGTAATAATTAAATTTAAAAGATGAACATAAACAAACGGATATAAACGAACACAAACGAACGAATTTAAATGAACGGATATAAACGAACACAAACGAACGAATTTAAATGAACGGACATAAACGAACGTAAATGAATAAACATAAATGATCGTTCATGAACGTAAATGAACAAACGGAACATTGTTCATGTTCGTTCGTGTATTTAAATGAACAAAAAAATTGTTCATGTTCGTTCATTTATTAAATAAACGAACATGAACGAATTTCATGCCAAATGATTCATGAACGGTTCACTGAACATTCGGTTCGTTTACAAGCCTAGTGGCTGGTGGGTTTTTGCTGGTGGGCGGATGGTGTTGGGGGATGGTAAATGGTGAAGGTAAAGGACGACCAGTGAAAAATGGTGATGGTGATAGTGGACGGTGGCAGGTGGGGCAGTGGCGGGCAATGATTGTTGGTGGTGGACGTTGTTGTTGGTGGAGAGGGGGAAGGGAGAGAGAGATGTAGAGAGAGGGCGGATTTGTATAAGTGTATATATACATACACATATTATATATATATAATGTTATATATAATAATTAAAATATGGGTTTCTTTAAAAGGTAATTGGACACCTCAGCATGACACCTCATAAAAACAAGGCAATTCATTAGAAATTGGCCATATCAGCAAAAACAACTAACCTAGTTAGTGTCTAGTTAACGACGGGGTGACACAGCAACCCAATTGTTAAGTTGGGGTGGTCGGAGCCAAAGTGAAAGTTGAGAGTATCAACGGTCAATTTTGATTAGTTAGGGGTGATAAGATCTATTTCCCCTATCTAATAACCCTATAAATAATTTATGTTATCTTTACATTAAAATATTTAATATCCAGAAATTTATCTACTATAATAAAAGAAACCAACTTTTGGACACGTGTCATTCATTGAAGGTATCCTCAAATCTATATTTATCTTATATTAACTAAATAAATAATAAATTAATATTAAATCTTATCATACTTTAATAAAATATTATCCTCAAATCTAAATTGTTAATTTAATATATTTTTAAAACAAATATCTCTCTTTCCTACTTATCTTATATTAAATATATAAGTAATATATTAATATTAAATGTTATCCTAATTTATTAAAAATATAACTTTTTTATTATTTGGTATACAAAATTATATATATTCAACTCTTGTAAAACATAGGGTTTTTAAAAATATAATTTTTTTTTATTATTTAATATACAAAATTACATTTATATAACCCGTGTAATACACAAAGTTTTTAAAGATATATTTTTTTAATCATTTGCTATGTAAAATTAGATTTATTCGACACGTGTAATACACAGGTTTTTTTAAGGATATATTTTTTTATTATTTGATAGATTTTTCAAACCTACGATACACGGGTTTTCTTAAAGATACGACGTTTTTAGTATTTAGTATACAAAATTACATTTATTTAATCTGTGTAATCACATGGTTTTCAAAGATATAACTCTTTTTAGATCTATTCAACACATGTAATATACGGGTTTTTAAGGATGTAATTTTTTATTATTTGGTAGATTTATTCAACTCGATTATAGACGGGTTTTTTTATAGATACGGCGTTTTTAGTATTTAGTATACAAAATTACATGTATTTAATCTGTGTAATACACATGGTTTTTAAAGATATAGTTTTTTTTTATTATTTGATATATAAAATTACATTTATTTAACCCGTACAATATACAGGGTTCATAATCATATAACTTTTTATTATTTAATATATAAAATTACATTTATTTAACTCGTGTAATACACTGGGTTGTAACCTAGTATATCTTTAAAGTAAATGAGGGTAAAGAATTTATTTGAAACGTGAACTTTTTTTTAAAGGAAAAAGTGTTATTATCCACACAAATTTATTTTTTTTGTTATCGTACATTCGTTTTCATTGAATTGAATATTTGGTTCCCGTTGTTGCACATTATAGTGTATTGTTTTATTCGCTCACTAGTCATCTGCCTAATTAAGCCATATGTCTTTGTTCGTTATAGGTAATCAAGGTTACGAAGGAGAATAAGAAAAAGTGTTCGTTCTAGGATAACGTGGAATGTCAATAAGCAACAAAGACTGATATCATTGTACACATAATTCTCTATTATTCTGGATAGAGTAAATTACGTTTTTGGCCTCTGTAGTTATATCACTTTTACTATATTAGCCCCATATAAGAATTTTTAACATATCTGCCTCCATGGTTTCTATAACTAACCATTTTGGCCCCTAAGGCTAGAGATCATGGGGGCCAAAATGGTTAGTTATACAGACTATGAGGGCTAAAATAGTTAGTTATAGAGACTATAAGGACAGATATGTTAAAAATCCTTATTTTGGGCTAATATAATAAAAGTGATATAACCATAAGGGCCAAAAACGTAATTTACTCAAGTATTTGATGACACGCTGGCCATAAGGGCGTACAATACAGCATGCGTTTGAAATTTCTTCTGAAGACGTGCGTAAACAACTGAATCTATCTCTCCGCACTAAAACTATCGACTTTTGTGAAGTGTGATAGTCAACTTTGAAAAATTGTGTTGCACGTATTCAGAGACAGGGGAGGAGCTTAGAGGAGGTCGGACCGGGCCTCGGCCCGTGCGGTTTTTTCGCCCAGTGGTGTTAAATTTTAGGTTTTCGAGAATTTTTTTAAATGTGTATTGGTTCGGCTCAGGCTGATTTTATCTCCAAAAAACATCAGCCCATGCTGAGTTTTAGGTCAAGATCCGCCACTATTCAAAAAGACGCTAAAAGCAAGCAAAGAGAGAAGGTATCACCAAATTTGTGTTACACGTATTCAGAGAGATGCTAAAAACAAACAGACCATGATAAGCAAGGGCGAAGGATAATGGAGGCCTAGGGGTGGCCCCTGGTCCCCATCGATTTTTCGAGCATAGGATAATGGAGGCCTAGGGGTGGCCCCTGGTCCCCATCGATTTTTCGAGCATAATGTTAGTTTTACTAAAAATTTGTTTTTTTAAATGTAAAATATTGGATTTTTAAGAGTTCGGCCCCTATCGATTTAGATTTTTAGAGTCCGCCCAAAACCAAAAAACTAAACCGAATAAAAAATTGGTTACCTGGTTCGGTTTGTAAGCGTAACGGAATTCATATTCGGTTGTGTGGTTCCATTTTTGTTTTGACAATTTATTCAATTTGGGCAATTCAGTTTAGCCGAATTAACTCGTTTACCCATTATTCCATATATAAATAAGTAACTTTTTCATGCATAAACACTTGTAACTTGTGCTTTGGGGATTTCTCAAAAAAAAAAAAAAAAAAAAAACCTTGATTTTTTAGTTTTAACCCAAAAGTTTTTACCTTTTGCAATTTTAACCCTACAAAATTTATTTTTTTAACTTTAACTCAAAACTTTTCATTATTTGCAAATTAACTTCACAATTTTTGTCAATTATACTTTTCGTCTTTGGTTTAACGTTTTTATGTTTCGTTACGTATAGTTCTAAATTTTTCGAGTTAATACGACGCAACGTACGAGTGTGGTTCAACTTTTTTATGTTTTGTTTCAAATTTTGCAAGTTAACACGGCGCAACGTGCATGTGTGGTTCAACGTTTTTACCTCTATTTTTTCATGTTTAACAGCTTCGTCGCAACACGCAGATCCTAGGTCGAGTCAGTGTTGGTGGTCGATCACGGTCGTGTGACATCAGCACTATTTGACACCGTTTATGCCCCGCCGCAACGCGGGGTGTGCTTTGGGGGTTTTCCAAAGAAAAAATGGTTATGCATATGGTTGTCGTAACCTTGGCTTTAGGGTTTTCCAAAAAAAAAAAAAAAGATTTTATTACTACCCAAAAGTATTTCATAAATTACTTTTAACCCAAAACTATTTGTTTTTTTTTTTAGTTTTAACGCAAAACTATTTGTGTTTTTTTTTTACTTTTAACCCAAAACTTTTTATCTTTTGCAATCTATCATCACAACTTTTTTTACTTTCAACTTTGATCCATTATAGTTTTCATTTTCCGCAAATTTTCCGCTTTATGCTTGGTTCTAAATTTTGTGACTTAACACATCGCGACGTGCGTTTTTGGTTTAACGTTTTTACGTTTCGTTCTAAATTTTGCGAGTTAACACGACGCAACGTGCGTGTGTGGGTGAATGTTTTTACATCGTCTATTTTTTTCCCGTTTTACAGGTTTAACATAACGTGCGGGTCCTAGGTCGACTTAGTTATAACTAAAGAATCTCCGCCGCATTGCGAGGGGTCTCAATTCTAGTTTTATTGTTTAAATTTTAACTAGAGTTATGCGTCGCCCGCGTTGCGGGGCGCTAAACCAAATATTTTTTAGTTTAATAACATGTAGCCATTTATTTCGGTTAGTTATACATGCTACTTATAACACGATATAAAAAAAGAATCATCGAGTTAACCAAATAAAGAAAAACACTATCATAGTTATGATAAAAAAAAAATAACTAAAACGATGGCAAACATGTAATTTAGAGTTTGGGGCAAAACAATAATTTGTAAGGACCAATTAGCGAGTGCTAGGCAGCTGTTTGGCACGAATAAAAACTAAATTGAGTAAACCAAGTAAAAGAAAACACTACCATAGATTTGCCCAAAAAAACTATGGCAACATTGCAATTTTTAACTTGGGTAAAATCGTAATTTTAAAATTGAGGTAAATTAAAATTTTGAACTGATGGCAAAACCATTTTTTTATTTTGAACTGGGGGCAAGAACGTAATATTTTTACTGAGGTCAAAATCGTAATTTTTAGCTGGGGATAAAACAAATATTTTATTTTGAACTGTGGGCAAAATTGTAATTTTAAACTGGGAACCAAATTGTAATTTGGCAGGATTGTAGCTGTGGGCAAAACTATAATTTTTTTAACCAAGGCAAAATCGTAAATTTAAGCTGGGGGCGAAGCATAAATTTAATTTCTAACTGGGGCAAAATCGAAATTTTAAACTGGGAATAAAATCGTAATTTGGCAGAACCTATAAATAACTATTTTATGAAAAATAAAAAAGGAAACTTGGCCGCCACTTTTGGTCAACCACCATTTACAACTATTCCCGCGGACATGTGGTTTTGTTGTATTGTGGTAATGGTAATGTGGTAATGGTAATTCGGACAATTTTTTGTTCTTTGCCTCTTAGCCTTAGTCTAGCCCATGTCAATTTAATAGCCCACCCCAGCCCAAATCCATCTTTCATTATGCGATTCTAATAAATGTCCATGCTATTGAGCCCTACACACGTTTTATTGTGGTTTCAAGCTCTTGGTTTTAGTTTTGTGTTGTATGATGTACTCCTTGAAGTGTTTGCAGCTGTACTGAGTCATAATTCCAACCAAACAAGGAGAAAAGTTGATTTGGTTGAATTCGGGTTTTAACCAAAAAACCAAACCTAGTTTGTATTTGGTTATTTAGTTGGTTTAGACAATGCTCAAATTCGAATCAGTTTTTAGTTATGCTAAACAAAACCGAATTAACCGTTAACCGAACCATTGAACACCCTTTAATCCGGTTTTGTATGAAAACCTACCTGTTACGTTTTATTTTGTACTTTCTGGTTTCTACTGCATACGTGGGTACGAAATTCAACAAGTTGATATTAGACCGGAGGGTATGGAGAGCCTCATCCCCAAGGGGATGGGCCGCCACGTAAGCGGGGCTTGAAGGGGATGGACCTAGGGGGGTGGGGGATGAACCCCTTTATATATGTGTGTGTGTGTGTGTGTGTGAGGAGAGAGAAGAGAGGCCCGTCGAACCCGGCTTGTGGAGGACGGAGACGACACGCCGGGCATGAGGGGGGCGGTGTGGGGGACCGGCGCCGGGCCAGGGCGGGCCTAAGCCGGCCCCCATACCCTTTAGTCTTAAAAATTCATTGGATCATCACCATGTATGCCAGCTTCAAAACGTCATCAATGGTCTTATCAAGCAATCACTTATAGCATCACTTATGTATTAACATAGCCACATGGTCAAACTACATTTCATTTCATTATTGTAAGATATTATACAAAAACTTAGCTATTATTCCGTACATTAAAAATAAATAGTATGATGGATGCATTGTGATGCTATTCTTGAATTCTCGAGAATGATTTTTCCTTGTACTTCGGTCTTAAGTCATATGCTCGTATATACTTCCAACCTAACACTTCATGGCAACCACAATAATAAACATCCGCAACTGTGTGAAGACCAGTCATGAAGCGTCTGTCTTCTTTCGGTCCAGTGAAGACTTTCATTGCATGGTAGAAAAGAAATGATCTACCATTTCTCCCCAGAATCAAAACTATACAATTTCAGGAGAGCGTCAAGCTTTAAGTGTTTCAATCTATCATGGTGAACATCAAGATTTATGTGATTCATTTAATGGGATTAAAACCTTAATAACCCTATCATACTGAATGCAGCAGTATAATAGTGTAATGCACTAATGCTATAGTAGACCTCTATGAGTCTCACCTGGAAAGCTTTGGAAAGTATCTCATCACGAGAGCAACATGATTTCGGCAATTACAGCAACTGTACAAACTCCCACCCATTTCAGCCGAGACATTGATGATCAGGTACAAAAATTCGTGCAACCTCTATGAGTCTCACCTGGAAAGCTTTGGAAAGTATGTTTTATTATTTTACTTTTTCACTTAACAAATACAGGGACCTTTTTTTTTTCTTTGACCGGCAACAAAATCATAATATATATAGGCAAACTAAACAGCTCCAGTCAGGGGTTAGAGCATAATTCGACTTTAGAAATAGATCTGAAACAAACACCAGTTATCCCTATTTCACCCTATTTTTTTATCCAAAGAAATAATTTCTTTCAAAGGTTTTCTCGTTTTTTGCTTTTTATAAAAACCACAATTCATTTTTAGTCAGTATCCGAACCAAAGCTGATCTCCATTTACGGTGAGCTATATATATAGCGGATAACTACAATCAACTAAGCAACTAAGATAACTGAAAGTAACAAACTCTAATTGCTACTCTAATAGTACACAGTCGGCCAACAAAAAGAGGTAAATACCCAAATCAAATTATAATCTTTGTATGTTACTTGTTTGAAACATCTTCTATAAAAAGAAACATTGTTTCAAATTGATAAACATAGAAGCAGGGACTGAATAATATGTAATTAAGCTCGAGCAAAACAAAGGATAATCTAAACATCAAGACAAGACATACCGGAACATGTAGGCAGTTCAAAAGGAAAAACAAAAGTAATCATATATCCTTAAAAATATCAAGTCTGTTAAGAATCCTGTGATGTAGTCAATCGTGTGAGATGAAACTATTATGAAGTGCAACTGAATCATCATGTTGATTTTCTTGTTTTTCTCCAAGGACGATGGATTATATTTTAATTTCTAAAACTTGCAATTTTAAACGATATTTTATCTTGCCTGATTTACTAAATAAAATTCAAATGCTAGTGATAGATCCTATAAAAAGAAACTTTGTTGTATCCATGTTTTTTAACACTGCTGATTAGGGTATGTATACATGACTTGATATGCTAGTGATAGATCCTATAAATAAACCTGAATGATAATTAACAGAAAAAAAATTTAAATCTACACAAAATGTAAACTGATAACATCCTCCGCCTTAATCCTAACCATATCATCTCGAACACCAATATCAGTCATGTAATGGTTTAAACAACGCACCGTGATTGCAGCCCAAAAGGAATTGTTAAGGAGTATATAAACAGCGACCGCCAATGGTACATTAACCCAGCTACTCACCTGGCCACTGCTTCCGGTGCGTTCACGGCCCAACAGGCTTGTCTTACAATACAAAGCAAAATCCTCACAGTTGTTTCCAGTGAGGTGATAACGTCCAAATCCATTTTGTAGTGCATGTGCCACCACGAAATTTTAAGATGTGCACATATGGTCTCAATTCATACTGGAAGAGGTACAAGGATCTACTTCCCGCGAAACAATCCAAACAAGATAAAACCACTCCGCTTCCAGGTTTCTGAAATCCACAGTTAGGATGTTTTAAGCACGCGCTATCATTTACTCTCGGGGTGTAGTGAATGACATGGTTACCACCAATATAAATGCCTGTATCAGATTGTATAAGTTATTGGCTCAGTTGTAAAAGTAACCATAACTCGGTTTAAAACCTTAACATACATTCTTGGTTAAAAGATTCGAGTGAACAGTCCGGTTTTAACCTTTATTTCTGATTTAGAGCAAATTACACTCTGTATGTGTGCACCTGCACAGCACTGCATTGGTGAATATGAACAAATATGTGGTGGCCTCGAGGGTGCGTTAGTCTATCAACTGTTAAGCTTCTTAAGTACTAAAAATAATTCAATGACAAGAT